>NW_026533194.1:1095000-1412500 GCF_028296485.1 Oppia nitens | reverse complement strand
ACAAAAATATATATATATATAWATATATATATTTAACCACAAAAAACTACCGATGCTATCATTTATCTATAATTWAATTTTTAGATTAGTTTAATCTCTCTTTTTTTATCTAATCTTATTAGTATTACTGTATTAATATTATTATTATATAATTAAATTAATTAAATGTTTTATTTTTTTTATCTYTACATTCACCCAYCCATCCATACACCCACTCACTCACACAMACACACACCTAATTAAAACAGTGCAAAACATTTGGTCAGAGGAGAGCCGAACGTWTCGTACATATGTTCCCGATATTATAGGGCACCGGAGCTGATATTCGGTGCCACCGACTATACGACAATGATTGACGTCTGGTCAGCCGGCTGTGTATTAGCCGAACTRTTGCTCGGTCAGCCGATATTTCCGGGCGATTCGGGTGTCGATCAGTTGGTCGAGATTATCAAAGTGTTGGGCACACCGACCAAAGAGCAGATACGCGAAATGAATCGCAACTATACAGAGTTTAAGTTTCCCCAAATCAAAGCCCATCCCTGGCAAAAGGTTTTCCGTACGCGGACACCGCCCGAAGCTATTGAACTGGTATCGCGGCTGCTTGAATACACCATCGTCGAGGATAACGCCACTGCAGGCCTGTGCYCATCCGTTTTTCAATGAACTACGCGAACCGGGCACTCGGCTACCGATTAACAAAGACCTGCCGCCACTGTTCAACTTTACCGAACACGAACTGAAAATACAGCCCTCACTGGAGGGCATATTAATACCGCAGCACGTACGGTCGGGCGGCGKCGGCGGTCAATCGATTGGCGGTAATAGTGCCAGCGGTGGAGTAGGACAATCGACGTCGACAGCTGGTCCAAGTATGTCGTGCTCTATGACGGCCGCACAAGTGGCAGGCGGTGCCAGTGATCTCCAACAAGCAGTCTCCGGRTCGTCSGTATCGGCCGCTGTTATCACMGGCGGCGGCGGTGGTGGTGTCGGTGGCGATCTGTTAGTCGACACACAGCAGAGTAGTAGTAGTAGCGGTACCGGTGCCACTATTGTGGCCGCCCAGACATCACAACAATGATTAGTAATCTATTAGTTGTTTTTATTGTTTTGTTTCTCGTTTTTTTTTGTGTCATACAATTCACCCGTAATTTGAATGACAAGATTTAAATATATTATTATTATAAATATTGAAAAATTATTATTATTATTATTATTATTATTATAATATTATTATAAATATTTGATCCCTAAATAATAACATTAATGAAAACATTAAAAAAAACAGAGTTTATATAAAAATAATTATTATTATTATTATTATAAGATAACTGATTATAAATAACTAAGAAATTATTAATTAATTAATTAATTATTATTATTAAAACAATTTAGTACATAAAAAACCTCTTATATTTATATATATATATTATAAATATATTAAAATTATATATATATATATTATATCTATACATACATATATATAAATGAATTCATCGAAAAAAATTATTATTTACATCAAAACAAAACAAAAAACACTACAAAATTCATAAAAAAAATAATTTTTAATGTATTTATTTTTATTTTTTAAACAAACAAAAAAAAAAACTATTAGAGTTTTAATTTTTAAATATTATTTTTTATGAGAAAAATAATAATAATAATAATTTACACATAATTTGTTTCATACATATATATATATATTTTTCAACACATAAATAAACGAAACATTATTATTATTATTATTAATTTATTGTGTTTTTTAGACCCACAAAAAAACCATAACCAAACCGCAACTCAAACCCTAACCGTACGGTTATTCAAATTGTAATGTATGTGTGTGTGTACAGTATATACCCGTTAATATGGATATGTAATTGTTTTATACTATAATAATAATAATAATGACTACAATCTCTCTCTCTCTATCTACACATTTTGATGTATAAAAAAAATTTTTCAAACAAACAAAACTATTGTTAAATTAATACAATTAATAATAATTATATATTTAAATTATAAGCAATTATAATAAGCATTTTGTTGTTGATGTTGTTATGACACATACACTACACACACACAAACGATTTGTAATTATTATTATTATTAACGAATTTTTTTAATACATAAAAACAAGTAATTAAATAACTAATTAATAATTAATAGCTTTATAAATATTTATATATATATATATATATATATTTATCCTATCTCTCTCTCTCTCTCTCTCTCTCTCTCTCTCTCTCTCTCTCTCTCTCTCTCTCTCTCTCTCTCTCTAATGTAGTCTACTGTATATCTATTATACTATACCATCCATCCATCCATACATACAAAAAAAAACAACCACACATTTGTTGTAATAATAATTTTGAAAAAGCAAACAAACAATTTTTTTTTAAAAAAATTAGTCATTAAATTTTTATCGATTATCAAATTACTTATTTAATTTAAATCTATTGGTAATAATAATAATAGTAATCAAATTGTTTTTACCATACTCATTTTTTCAAACTAATTATTTTTGTTTGTTGTTGTTGTTGTTGTTGAACTATTATATATATATAAAAAATACAATTTAAAAAACTTTTTTAAATAAGATTAATAGTATCATTGTTTAACAAAAAAAAATATTAGATAWTTTACAAAATTAATTAAATTAATCGATTGATTATTACAAATTATAGATAACAAAAAAAATTGTTTTTTTCTCCAAATATGTGTATAAATTATATTAAATTAATTGATTGTTGATTATATACTGTATATATTGTATATATAACCAACAAACAATATTTTAAACCACTTATAGTTTTGTTTGTTTGTTTGTTTTTTTATTTAGTGAAACACCTTATATTAGGGTAAACCACACATAAATTTCTAAAAACTAATGTTGTAAAAAAAATTAATTGACAAAAAAAAACATTTTTGTATAAATTTTTCTATACATTACGTACTTTTAAAAAAAACACCTGAATATTATTATTATTAAAAAAAACAAAAACAATTAAAAACGTTTTAACAATTATTATATGACATATATATATATATATATATATATATATATATATATATATATATATATATATATATATTGTTTCAAATATATATATATATATATATATATATATATATATATATATTATATTATATTTTAATTAATTAATTAAATATTATCTTTATATATATATATATAAAAAAAACAAAAAAATTTTAGCTTAAAAAACCAATTGAACCAATTGTTTGTATAGTCGACCACTCACTACATTGAAAAATAAATAATAATAATTGTTTGTTTGTTTTTTTGAATGTATTTTTTGACTTTTTTGAAAAAAATTGTTTTGTTTTTTATTATTATTATTATTATTAGTAATTTTTGTTTTGTGAATTTTTAATTGATTGATAAATCTAATTATTTAAATATTATTGATTATATATATATATATATATATATATATATATATATGTACTGTACTACTGTAGATATATTGATCCATTAATTTGAATGATAAAAATTTTAATATTATTATTAAAATAATAATAATAAAATAAGTGTAAATAGCTTTTATAAAATAAAATAAATATTAATGTTATCCAAACCACATTGWTTTTTTAGAAATGATTTTATTTCTAGTGATTATATATTTAAAAAAAAAAAAATTAAAACGTATTTAAAAAATTTAAATTAATTAAATAACAAATAATTTATTATTATATAAGATATATTGAAAAAAAATTTAAATAACTAATAGTAAAATAATTTGTAAATTTTTTAAATTATATTTATTTTATTTACTATGAATTAGTATATTTAAAAAAAAAATTGTTTAGCATACTATGCAATATGTATTATCTAAATAATTTGTTATTGTGTTTTTAAACAAAATTATAACATAATTTTAAAAAAAAATAATTTTAACCCATAAATACATACAACTAATTAAACTACAGTAGATTTTAAGTGCTTTAAAAGTTACCACATTTAAACAGGGTAACTATAMGTGGGGGATGCCTACTGTGCTTTATATATATATATATATATATATATATTTATATATATTAAAATAATGTGTGTGTGTGTGTGTGTGTGTGTGTGTGTGTGTGTGTGTGTATGTGTTGTAATGAAAGTATCTCTAAGATTTTTTGAATGTCCTAAAAGATTGGTATCTCATAGATCAGGGAATGGTAGATAAAAAAACATTATAGATTATAAAATGTACTAATTATTAATATCTATGTGTGTGTGTGTATGTGTGCGRCAATATAATTTATATATATATATATATTAAATATAGTTTATCAAATAATAAATATTAATTACATGTATCTATAATAATAATAATATAATAATAATAATTATAAATGATATAAATTAAGATAATTATATGATAACATTTTTATTTTTATTTTTAATAAAAATATAATGTATATGTAATAAAAATTTATTAACAAAAATTTAGTATATAATTATTATTTTTAATATTAAATACACATTTAAAAAAAAAAAAATTATTATTACTATGATATTATATGATGGTATTCAAAAGTATCATAAATGAAATTTTAATTTTWTTAWACAACAAAAAAAACAATACAAAATAATACAGTATTATATTGTATTAGTTTAACATTTGTTTATCAAGTTTGTAATAATTAATAATTAAAAAAAATCATTTTTATTATTATATTTGTTTTTTCTGTTAAAAATTTACTGAATATATAAACAACAACAAAAAAAAAAAATCTTAATTTAAATATGAATAAACAAATTTCATTATCTTATAAATATTTAATAACAATAAGTCTATGTGTGTCCATGTTTATATCGGTTAGATATATAATTGATAAAATTATTAATTATTTTAATTATAAATAATTTTATTTTAATTATTATTATTATTATTACATTAATTTTTGTTATTGTTGTTAGAAATTACCAACTGGTTTATTAAGTGCATCGATGACCGATTTTCAACTAATATATGGCATAACATTAAAACAATTATCATTAGTATTAGTTGTTAATAACATTGTATCATTAATTGGATCATTAGGTAATGTTATATATATATATTGTATTTATATTTTTGTAAAAAAATAGTTTAGTTGATTTTAGATTATTTTATTAATATATACAATTATATTAGAGATAATAAAAAAATATAACAATAAATACATGTAATGAAAAATAGAGATTATTTTATTAACTAAATAATGTAACAATTGATGTAATTATTTCAAAAAATAGTTAGTTATATAATAAACATTTAGTATTAGTGTATATAAAAATTAATTATATCATAATTAACATAAAATGGTATTGATATTGAATTTTAGTTATAAAACTTATAATAATTTATAAGTAATAAAAACTATTAACATATTTAATTAAAATAAAAAAATAGTAATAATAKTTAGTTATATAATAAACAWATAGYATTACTATATATATAAAAATTAATTATATWATAATTAACATAAAATGGTATTGATATTGAATTTTAGTTATAAAACTTATAATAATTTAATAGTAGAAAAAAACTATTAACGCATTTAATTAATATAATTATTTTTTTTGAAACATATATATAGTTGGATTGGTATCGAGCTATTGTAATAAACAATTGGTTTGTATGGTCAGTTTGGTAGTATATGGCACCTGTAGTGCCTTGTTGGCCAGTCTACCCACATATGGTTGGCTAATGGCAGCCATGTCTGTGTCCGGTCTATTTCACGAAGGTTTCTATCTAATGAAAAACTTATGGCTACTGGAAATGTGGTCCAAACAGTCGGGTCCTTATCTGCAGGCATTAAATTTTGCCGAAAGTCTGGCCAATATTATGGGTCCAATGGTGGCCAAACCGTTTCTATCGGAGGCCACACAAAATGGCATCGAAATTGATAGTAGTATTGATACCGTATCCCGGATTTACATACCAATGATTATTACGGGATCGTTGGCAGTTGTGTTTGGCATATATATAGGCATACTTTACTGTGTCAAACGGTATGAGCCGAGACAAGTGGATAATAATACTAATAATAATAAAACATTAGATAAATCAATATCTATAATATCAAAACTACTGAACCGTTTACGCAATGAACTGATACCCAATGTCTACCAATTTACACAATTGTTGTTATGTTCAACAATATTGGCACTGTTTTATGTATTTCAATCGCCACTATATTATTTGTCAACATTTGCACAGTTATCTCAACTACAAATGAGTCAACAGTCGGCCGCCTATTTGGTCTCTGGGTTTTCCATTGCATCGGCAGTCAGTCAACTGGTTTGCATACCTGCAGCCAAATACCTGAGCCCTAATGTACTAATGTATATAGGTTTAGCACTGATATTTATAGCACAATTACTATATCTATTTTTTGCCAATCATTTACTGGCCGTTATGTGGACGGCAACTATAGTGTTTGGTTTCGGGTTTGGACCACTAGTCGGTTGTATATTGAATTATATGGAAATCCTATTTCCCGTAACCGATATGGTCGGCATGTTTTACTCATTCATCTATTATATAACATTCATATTAATGATTGAATTGTTGGGCATTTATATTACCAATAATATAATGTCATTAGTTTATTGTAATTTATTGGCCGCTATTTTGGCAATTATTTTATTAACGTGTGTTAATGTTATAAATTATTTGCATAATAATAATACTACTATTAATACTAATAACGACAATAATAATAATAATAATAAGAACAGCAATAATTATAAAAAATAAATTATAATAAAATTATATTTCAATAATTTAATTTTTTTAAAAAATAATATTTGAATAATTTTTATTATGTAAATAATTTATGTAAATATAAATAACTGACCAAATGAAAATATATTTTTTAATTAATGTAATTTTTATTTAGTTAATGATTACCATTTTTTATCAGATAATAAATACAATATAATCAATTAGGATCCCCATGGTTAATTTTGTTTTTCTCGATATATTTATGTTAACATTTAACAATACATTGCTTTTACAAGTAATAATTAAATATTAGTATTAATATTTTTAATTAATAATTAAAGTAAAAATTAATTTATTTGATTATATTAAATTCTAATATATATATATATATATATAAATAATAAATAAAAATTTTTACAAAACTGATTATTATTAAATAATTATAATTATTTTACATATAGCTATCATAGTTTGTATAGTACTGTTAATACATTATATATATAAATAATATTATGTCTCATTATTTATAAAGTATTACAATAGCTATAGATATGAGGGGATCCCATAGTATAATAATAAAGTTAAAAATTTCGAATAGAAATTTTCTAGAAAYTTTCTATTTGCCCATTTCTAGTTAAAAATAAAAAAACCACAAATCAATCAACAATAATATACTTACAAATAACATGACATTAGATTTTTTTCCCCAAAAAATTTATTGATACACGTGTTTAATAAGTACAGTATTAAATATATAAAATCTTAAGTACATTACTAATCATATTATATGATTGTAGTATTAATATAAAATGCCTTTAAATTCATTAACATATAATGTCAATATCTAAAAATAATTTTTAATAAATTTAAATAAATAATGTTTAGTTTAATTTTATTATTTTATTTTAAAAAATCATATTGTGGTATCATTTGTTTAAACTATTGTTTCAATTTAGTTTATTTGAATTTTATTTGAAATATATAATGTTTAAACAGCTAAACTATTTAATTGTTAATTTATTTATACAGTATATTAATTTATATATTACATTGTATTTAAATAAATCATTATATTTTTTTTAATATTACTCTTTATTTTTATCTCCAAACAATTCTTGTTAAATATAATAACTTAAAATCAATTAATTTTATTTATATATTAAAATCTGCTTTTTATTATAAATAAATTTACTAGTTGCAATTGTTTTTTTTTGAAAATTTAAATCACACTTAAATTTATTTATTTATTTTATTTTATAAAATTGTATATTGACAAAATTAGAAGTGAATTTAAAAAAATACAAATAAAATTTTAAAAAATAATAATATGGATAATAATAATATGAATAATAATAATAATAATAATAATAATAATAATAATAATAATAATAATAATAATAATAATAATAATAATAATAATATGGATAATAATAATAATAATATGGATAATAAACAATTATCATTGTCTTATAAATATTTTATAACAATAAGTTTATGTGTAACAATGTTTATAGCGGTAACTAATACGATATTAATAATTATTTTATTTTAGTAATATAAATATTTGTAAAAAATTATTATTATTATTATTATTATTATTATTATTATTTTTATAGAGAATACCTACTCGTATATTAAGCGCATCGATGACTGATTATCAACTAATATATGGCATAACATTACCGCAATTATCATTAGTATTGGTCGTCAATAATTGTGTTTCAATGTTTGGTTCATTAAGTAATTAAAAAAAAATATTTGATTAAAAAAATTATAACTAAAAGATTAAAAAATTTAATTTTAATTATTATTATTATTATTATAGTGGGTCTGATAACAAGTTATGTTAATAAACAATTGGTTTTTATGGTCAGTTTGATTGTATTTGGCATATGTAGATCATTGTTGGCCAGTCTACCCACCTATGGCTGGTTGATGACAGCCATGACTGTGTCGGGGTTTTTTCAAGAAGGTCTCTATCTAATTAAAAATCTATGGTTAGTACAAATGTGGTCCAAACAGTGCGGTCCATATCTGCAGGCATTGAACTTTGCCGAAGGTATGGGCAATATATTGGGTCCACTACTGGCCCAACCGTTTCTATCGGATGCCAAACAAAATGGTAGCAAAATTGTTATAACTAGTAGTAGTAGTAGTAATGGTACGGACACTGTATCACGTATATACATACCGACAATAATAACCGGATCGTTGACTGTCGGATGCGGCCTATATATTGGTCTAATTTACTGTTTCAAACGGTATGAGCCGAGACAAGTAGCTATTGAGGGAAAACCATATGAAACCACTGATAATAGTCGCCAATCATTATCTATAGTATGGAATATATTATATCGTTTACGTATAGAATTGGTACCCAATGTCTATCAATTCATACAACTATTGTTATGTACACTAATATTTGCATTGTTTTATGTATTTCAATCGCCACTGTATTATTTGTCAACATTTGCCCAGTTATCTCAACTACAATTGAGTCAACAATCGGCCGCATATCTAGTTTCTGGCTTTTCCATTGCATCAGTTGCCAGTCAACTGATCTGTATAGTAGCGGCCAAATATCTGGACGTCAATCTAATAATGTATACATGTTTGGCACTTATACTTATCGCACAATTACTGTATCTATTTTTGGCCAACCATTCACTGGCCGTCATGTGGACGGCTAGCATACTGTTTGGTTTCGGGTTTGGTCCTACATTCGGTTGTATATTAAATTATATGGAAATCCTATTTCCCGTAACCGATATGGTCGGCATGTTTTACTCATCCATTCAATATATTACATTCATATTAATGATGCAATTGTTAAGTATTTATATTACCAGTGATGTCATGTCATTAGTTTATTGTAATTTATTAACTGTTATTTTGGCAATTGTTTTGCTAATGTGTGTTAATGTTATGGATTATTTACATAATAGTAATAATAATAATAATAATAATAATAATAAAAACAACAGTGATAATAAATTTTAATAAATGAACTAAATGTATTTACATAATGTAGACTATTATTATTATTTTTAATAATCTATTATAATTAATTAAAAGTTTAACATTTAATTTTAAAAAAATATTAACATTTTGTTTAAAATTATTATCATTTTTTACAATATTATTTTTTGCAAAAAATATTACATTTTAGTTTGTATACATTTTAATAATTAAATAAATAATAATTGTTATAAATTTATGTAATGTTAAATTGTTGTTAAAATTGTAAAGTTATATTACCTAAAATTTTTATACAATTAAATATTTGATAAATATATTTTTAAATATATTTTTCTATAAAATCACTTTTTAATGTTATTTCTTATTATGGAAATAATTCATAACATTAACACATATTAGCAAAATAATTGATATAATWACTGCTAATAAATTACAATAAACATATGAATTGACATCAATGGTAATATAAATGGCCAACAATTGTATCATTAATATGTATGTAATATAATAGATGAATGAGTAAAACATGCCGACCATATCGGTTACGGGAAATAGGATTTCCATATAATTTAATATACAACCGACTAGTGGTCCGAAACCAATACCAAACAGTATGGTTGCCGTCCATATAATGGCCAATGAATTGTTGGCCATAAAATATATGCAATAATTGTGCGATAARTATAAGCGCCAGACATGTATACATTATTAGTATATCGCTCAGGTATTTGGTTACAGGTATGCAAACCAGTTGACTGACTGCCGAYGCWATSGAAAACCCRGARACCARATAAGGCAGCYGAYTGTTGACTCATYTGAAGTTGAGATAACTGTGCAAATGTTGACAAATAATASAGTGGCGATTGAAATACATAAAACATTCCCAATATTAGTGAACACATTAATATCTGACAAAATTGGTAGACATTGGGTGCCAGTTCTTGACGTAAACGTTTGAATACATTTGTTTTAGCTGATGGTTTACAATCAGTGTCAACCATCGGCTCATACCGTTTTACACAGTAAACTATACCCAGAAATAGGCCGCACCCGACAGTCATTGAACCCGTAATTAGTGTCGGTATATAAACACGTGATTGGTTGGCACCGATGGTATTACTACTACTAGTAGTTGTTTGTATATTATTTTGTGTAACGGTCGACAAAAACGGATTGGCCAGTACGGGTCCGACTATGTTGGCCAGACTTTCGGCCAAATTCATTGCCTGCAGATAAGGACCCGACTGTTTGGACCAYAGTTCCAGTARCCATAGGTTTTTGATTAGATAGTAGCCCTCTTGAAACAGACCCGATACCGATACTATTGCCATTAGCCAACCATAGTTGGGTAGACTGGCCGACACTGCCCTACAGCCGCCATATACAATCAAACTGATCACATAAACCAATTGTTTATTAACATAACTCGATACTAGACCAGCTATATATATATAATAATAATAATAATAATAATAAATTGATAAACATATATATTATATATAAATATATTTCATAAATTTAATTATTTAATTAAATAATTTAAATTTAATTAATTGATTAGCAAATATTTGTATATAGTTGTGGCTATTATTATGGGTTTAGATTGAGATTCCCAGGAAAAGTTCCCAATTTTTTCCCGAAAATATGGAAAATATATTATATTGATCGTTAGAAAGGGAAAATATAATTTGTCATACATTAAAAAGTACCTAATCTCAATGACTATGTGTTTCAATTGGGAGAAGTATGTTAGTAATAATTCAATCAAAATGTGATTCAAATAATATTAAACATTTAGTAAAAACATTAAATACATTTTGTAGACATTTACTATACAAACGTGTTTTTAATAAAACATTATGTAATGTGAGTTAGGGTACAATAGATGGTACCACAAGGAAATGTCTTCCCAAGGAATTCCCAGGGAACAAGGAATATAAGGAACTTATGAAAAATAAGACGAGGGAGGGAATCTAATCTAACCCTAATTATGGGTTAAATTACATTGATATTTATAACCGTATTATGCTTTTATTGATATTTGAAAATAGCAAACAATTKTATTATATAAAATATTTTTATTTATTTTTTTTGTATAATTATAATTATCAATTAATTAATTAATTATTATTATTTATTTTTTTTTAAATAAAAACTTACCGGATGACCCTAACATTGATACTATATTATTGACGACCAATACTAATGATAATTGCGGTAATGTTATGCCATATATTAGTTGATAATCAGTCATCGCTGCACTCATTATACGAGCGGGTAGTTTCTAGTAATAGTAATAATAATAATTATAATTTTTATATAAAATAATTTACAATTTATTAATTTTTTTATAACAAAAAAAAAATAAAATAATTACCGCAATAAACAGCGAAATAAATAAACTTATTGTTATTAAATATTTATAGGACAACGATATTTGTTTATCCATAGTTTAACTTTTACTTTTTTTTAATAAAATAAAATACAATAGTTTTAGGTAGTAATTAGTAAATAAATTGATTTTTTATTAAACAAAAAAAATTATATAATTATGAAAATATYATTAACATGTTTTATACGGTATATATTTCATTAATATACTGTAATTATATTTAAAAAAATTATTTTTCAATATTTATATATGCACTTAATATATGAAAAAAATAACTTATGTCATGTTATTGGTAAGCATTTTATAGTTGAATTTATTTTTTTTTATATATATATATATATAAGTAAATTTTTTTGTGATTTATTACAAAAATAATACTATACTAATATACGTTATTATATTCATAAAAAAAATTTCATATGATTATTGAGATAATACTCTTTTTTTTGTTTCATTAAAAAAATCACTTTTTTTATTATTATGAAAATGTTTATATAAACATAAATAAATCAAAAAAMAAAACAAAAAAAAATGTTTAGTATCATATATTYAATGACTTGACAATAATATATACTAATAGATATTATCATAAGTTTTAATGAGTATTATGACGGATAACAACACATGTATTTYTCAATTGACACGTGTAGACAATGAAAAACAAAATAAATACATAAAAAAAAWTTTTTTTGGCCAATTATAATGTATAATAATTTAAATTAAATTGTTTTACAAATCTWGTAATTATTATTTTATTTTTTTAAAAACAGTTATTTAACTTATTAWTTGATACTTTTTTWTAAAAAATTATGATACATTTTTGAAAAAATAATTATTTATTTATKTATCATAATTCATGCTATAGTTAACAGYAGTTAGTATAGTATACTCTATAATAATATAATATATATAAAATATTAAATAATTTTTGTTTAATACAAATAAATAACATATGTATATTTTTTACATTTATTGATAATTTTTTTTGGTTTTAAAATATAAAATTTATAAAATAAATTAATATAAATRTTTTTATTARATATATTAAAAATTACGCATTTTCAAAATTATTATTAATAAATTTTTGTATTTTATTTTAATCTCATAGTACTGTAATATAATACTAATAAGTTTGAATAACAATTTGATATGTAATTTAATTTATATATATATGACGTAGATAATTTGTAAATTATGTAAATGTAATAAATATAATAAATTATAATTAGAGTTATTTTAATAATCAAATGCAAAAAAGTAATAAATTTAATTGAGTTTCATATGACTATTAAAATAACTCTTATTATAATTATTTAAATRAATTAAAAATTGTACAATTATTTTATATTCAATAATAATTATTTTGTTATTTATTAGTATATAATATTAAAAAATAATTTAATTTTAATATTAATTTTAGTATTAATTAATTAATTATATAAATTATGGAAAAACAAATATCTGTTTGTTATAAATATTTGTTAACTATAAGTCTATGTGTGTCACTATTTATTGCGGTAAATATATAGAAATYAATTTTTAATAAATAAAATCATTTTACTTTGAATTTTTGAAAAAAATGTTTTTTATATATATAATATAAAGAGATTACCAAATAGTTTAATGCGTGCATCGATGACTGATTATCAACTAATATATGGCATAACATTACAACAATTATCATTAGCTTATGCTATCAATAATTTAATGTCAATGTTAGGAGCATTGGGTGTGTATTAAAAATCTAAATATTTAATTTTAATTAATAAACAAATTTTTAATACAATATTTATATATAATTACATTTTTTTTTAAAAAACACAGTTGGTTTGGTATCTAGTTTTGTCGATAAACAATTGATATGTATGGTTAGTTTGGTAGTATATGGCACMTGTAGTGCCTTGTTTGCCAGTCTACCAGCTTATGGATGGTTAGTGGCACTGATGTCGGTGTCCGGTCTGTTTTACGAAGGTTTCTATCTAATGCAAAATCTATTGRTAGTAAAAATGTGGTCCAAACAGTGCGGTCCATATCTACAGGCACTGAACTTTGCCGATACTCTAGGAAGTATAGTTGGACCGGTATTGGTCACACCGTTTCTATCGGAAGCCATACAAAACGGTACACACATTGATCATACAGTGGGCACCGAATCTCGTATATACATACCGACACTAATAACTGGTTCGTTGACTGTCGGGTGCGGCCTATATATTGGTATACTTTATTGTGTGAAACGGTATGAGCCCAGTCAAGTGGCTACTAACCAAAATGATATAAATGCTAATTCATTGTCGATTTTTAAGCGATTACTAAATCGTTTACGTAGTGAACTGGCACCCAATGTCTACCAGTTTTCAATATTAACGTTATGTATACTACTATATTCATTGTCGACATTTTTTCATTCACCATATTTTTATTTATCAACATTTGCACAGTTATCTCAACTGCATATTAGTCAACAATCGGCCGCCTATTTAGTTACCGCTTATTCAATAGCAACGGCTATCAGTCAACTAGTATGCATAGTTGCACTGAAATACCTGAATGTCAACATAATAATGTATACATGTATGGCACTGATAGTTATCGCACAATTACTTTATCTCAATTTGGCCAACCATTCACTAACCGTTATGTGGACGGCAACCATACTGTTTGGTACGGGTTTCGGACCACTGGGCGGTTGTATATTGAATTTAATGGAAATCCTATTCAATGTAACCGATATGATTGGTATGATTTATTCGTTTGGTTTTTATATTATATTTGTATTGATGTTTCAATTGTTAGGCACTTATATTACCAGTGATATCATGACATTTGTTTATTGTAATCTATTAGCTGTTATTTTGACAATTGTTTTACTAATATGTGTTAATGTTTTGAATTATTTTCGTACTAATAATTATAATATCAAACATCATTAAAATATTTAATTATATTTTTTTTAATTATTATTCTAATTAACTAAATATTTGTAAATATATAATATATATATAAATTACTTGTTATATAATAAATAATTTTATTGTCAAATAAATGTTTAGTTTATTATTATATAATTTGTAATCAATATATCCCCATTGATACTAATTATTATAGCTAATTTTATTACTTATTAATATAACAGTATTTATTATTAACTGCTATATTAGCAATTGTTTTGCTTATGTTTGTAAAAACTTATAAATTATATACAGTAATAATACTCATGATATAATTTTATTATTATTATTAATTAAATTTATTATTTGATTATTAAAATAACTTGAATTATAAATTATTATAAATTATAATTAATAAAATATATTAAAAGTAAACTCTCTCTCTCTCTCTCTCTAATTTAAATATTTAAACACACAACATGATTGTATACAATAATTAAAATTTACATAAATATTTTTATTGTAATAAAAATAATATATACTAATAATTTATTATATAATTTAATAATTTAATACTGTATATGACGTAAATTATGTGCAATTTTTTTAATAAGTTAATAAATTTAGTTGAGTTTCATTTGACTAGAAAAATAACTTAATATAATTAATAAAATAAATTTAAAAAATATATTTATATATATTTTCATTATTTGATTATTATTTTATCTATAATATTAGTATAGAATTTTAAGCATAATATTGAAAAGTAAAATAATTTATTATATTTTTAATATTAATTATAATATCTCTATTATGGAAAAACAAGTATCTGTTTGTTATAAATATGTATTAACAATAAGTCTATGCGTTTCACTATTTATTGCTGTAAATTAATTAAAATTAATTAAACAAATTATTGTTGTTAACAGTATTTTTTTTTAATTATTATTTATTAATTTTTAATATTATTTTTTTCAAAGAGATTACCAAATAGTTTAATGCGTGCATCACTTACTGAATATCAACTAATATATGGCATAACATTACAACAATTATCATTAGCTTATGTTATCAATAATTTAATGTCAATGTTAGGATCATTGAGTGTGTATTTAAAAAATCTAAATATTTAATTTTAATTAATAAACAAATTTTTAAATACAATATATAATTACATTTTAAAAAAAAAACACAGTTGGTTTGGTATCTAGTTTTGTCGATAAACAATTGATATGCATAGTTAGTTTGGTAGTATATGGCACCTGTAGTGCCTTGTTTGCCAGTCTACCAGCTTATGGATGGTTAGTGGCACTGATGTCGGTGTCCGGTCTGTTTTACGAAGGTTTCTATCTAATGCAAAATCTATTGATAGTACAAATGTGGTCCAAACAGTGCGGTCCATATCTACAGGCACTGAACTTTGCCGATACTTTAGGTAATATTGTGGGACCGGTACTGGTTTCACCTTTTTTATCCGATTCAATACAAAACGGTACAAACATTACTTATTCAATGGACGAAACATCTCGTCTATATATACCGACACTAATAACTGGTTCGTTGACTGTCGGGTGCGGCCTATATATTGGTATACTTTACTATATTAAACGGTATGAGCCGAGACAAGCGGATACTAAACAAAATGATATAAATGCTAATGTCAGATACTGACACATTTTTACAACAATACTATACAATACTGTTTACGCAGTGAACAACACATTTATATACACTATATTAATATTGTGTACAATAATATATTCATTGTCAACATTTTTTCATTCACCATTGATTTATTTGTCAACACTACAGTATACAATACCATATAAACCAACAAACGGCATGCATATCTAATGTCCGGCTTATCAATAGTTTACACAATCATACAAAATATTATTAGAAAACTTTTCCACTAAAATACAAATAAACAAAATTGTATATTATATAGAAATATACAGAGAGAAAAACAAACACATAAAAACCATTCACTGGAACTTATGTGGACAAAGTTCACATTTTTGGTTAACATATAAATACAGCGGTTGTATATTAAATGTGAACACAAATCATTCTCAGTTGGACTACCATCCCATGTTTTAGTCACCCAGTTTTACATTCCATTAATGTTAGTATAGTATACCACTATTACTATACAACTAATATTATGGCATTTGTTTATTATAGTTTAGCTGTTACCACAATTGTATATATTATTGTTAATCTTATGAATTTTTTTATATAAATATTATAATAATAAGCCCTCATCAAATTTTGAATAAAAATTTATTTTTTTATTGTTAAGTAAATGTATGTTTATAAAACAATAATTTTACATTCAATATATATATACCGATTTTTAAGCGATTACTAAATCGTTTACGTAGTAATATCTTAAAAAGCACCCAATGTCTACCAATTTTCAATATTAACGTTGTGTATACTAATCTATTCATTGTCGACATTTTTTCATTCACCATATTTTTATTTATCAACATTTGCACAGTTATCTCATCAACATATTAGTCAACAATCGGCCGCCTATTTAGTTACTGGCTATTCAATAGCAACTGCTATCAGTCAACTAGTATGCATAGTTGCACTGAAATGCCTGAATGTCAACATAATAATGTATACATGTATGGCACTGATAGTTACCGCACAACTACTGTATCTCTATTTGGCCAACCAATCGCTGGCCGTTATGTGGACGGCAACCTTATTGTTTGGCATAGGTTTCGGACCACTGGGCGGTTGTATATTGAATTTAATGGAAATCCTATTCACTGTAACCGATATGATTGGTATGATTTATTCGTTTGGTTTTTATATTATATTTGGACATTATTTGTAATTAATTATGTTTCAATTGTTAGGCACTTATATTACCAGTGATATCATGACATTTGTTTATTGTAATCTATTAGCTGTTATTTTGACAATTGTTTTACTAATATGTGTTAATGTTATGAATTATTTTCGTACTAATAATAATAATAATAATAATAACAAACATCATTAAAAAAATAGTTTATTATTTTTTTATTAATCTAATTAACTAAATACTTGTAAAATATATATATATATATAAATTACTTGTTATATAATTATATTTTTATTGTCAAATAAATGATTAGTTTATTTATATAATTTGTAATTATATATATATTTTACTAATTACAGTATTTTTATTATTATTATTGATTTGGTATTTATATCAATATTAATCACATTGATACTAATATGATAATTATAGCTAATTTTATTACTACTAATATAACAGTAGTTTATTATTAGCTGCTATATTAACAATTGTTTTGCTTATATTTGTAAAAACTTATAAATTATATAATAATATTCATGATCTCTAATTTTATTATTATGATTATTATTATTATTAATTAAATTTATTATTCATAAAATAAATTATTAGTTCTTCAAAAGCTTTTAAACTAAATGAAATTTTTATTTGATTATTAAGATAACTTGAAATATAATTTATTATAAATTATAATTAATAAAATATATTAAAAGTAAACTCTCTCTCTCTCTCTCTCTCTCTCTCTCTCTCTCTCTCTCTCTCTCTTTAATTTAAATATTTAAACACACACACACAGCATGATTGTATAAAATAATTAAAATTTACATAAATATTTTTATTGTAATAAAAATAATATATACTTAAAATTTTGATAACAATTTGATATATAATTTAATTATATACTGTATATATAACGTAAATTATGTGCAATTTATAATAAGTTAATAAATTTAATTGAGTTATATTTGACTATAAAAATAACTTAATAAAATAATTAATAAAATAAATTAATAACTGTTTATATTTGTTTTTTTCTAATGATTGATTATTGTTTTATTTATAATATTATTATATCATATTTTTAGCATAATATTGAAATTAAAAATAATTTACTATAATTTTAATATTTATTACTATTATATACAATATATTATTGATTGTTATATATATATAGTAATTCTCTATAATATATACTGTATTTATTAACAATAATTATTTTATTATAAATTAAAATTTACTGTTTATATCGGTATATAGCTATTGTAAAATATGAAAAAATAAATAATTATTATGTTTAATTTTATTTTAGTTTTTTAACCATTTTAATATTTGTCTTTATAATTTTAATTAATTAATAAATATTAGTTATCTCATTTAGAATTTTTTGTATTTTTTAGCAATAACATTTRGATTATTTTTTTAAAAAAAAAGTTGAAATATTTAAATCAATATTATAAAAAAAATTATTATTGAATGACATGATTTTTATATAATATATTTATAAACATAACTTTATAAAAATAATTATTTAATAAAAATAAGCTGATATATTAGCTCATTAAATAAAACAATTATTTAAGATTTTTTTTTTTTTAAATGTAAAGTTTATTAAAATTATTTTAGTATAAATTCTTAAACTTTTTTTAAAAAAAAATTAATAATTGTCTAGACAGTATGACTAGTTTTTTTTAAGTACCGTATTTTATTATTATTATTAATAAAAACATGTTTATATATTTAAAAACATTGCAATCAAATCAAAATTATCAATTTGATGACACTATGATGAAGTCTATAGTCTATTGATTTAGAAATTGATAAAATTTATATTGAATATAAATATAAAAAATTATATATTTAAAACTTTTTTTTATTATTTAAATATTAAAACTTTAGAGTCAAATATAATGATTTTTATTTATTTATTTTTGATGAAATACATTATTATTATTATTTTCAAAAAATTGTATAAATACTCGAAAGTAAGTAATAGTGTCATAAAATAATTATAAATATTGTTTTCTAAGTATTTTAAAGTTTAAAAAGTTTTAAAAAGTTAAATTTACTTTAAAACTTAATTTAAATACTAATTTTTAAAGATAACTATTTTATTTTACTTTATATTTGATTTTTAATTATCAAATTAATTATTACCACTACTACTACTAATAATGATGATGATGTCCGACAAACGTTATCCACAAATAAAATACACTCAAGTAATATATATATTTATAATTATTTTATAATAATATTAAATTATATAATTAAAAATATATTTATTTATTTATTTATTTTATTAAAAAGCTGTTTATCAATAATCAATGGATGAACTGTTCAAGTGGTAAAACATGCGAAACAATCAATCCGTCCACCGGTGAGACCATATGTCGGGTACAGTGCGGCGACAAACCGGACATCGATATGGCTGTCCGGGCGGCTAAAGAAGCATTCAATAGAGTTTAGTGTATAAACAAAATGATAGTTTAAATAATTATATAAAAATTAATTTTAAAAAATTAATTATTATTAAAAAACTAAAGAAATCGGTTTGGCGTACAATCGATGCATCGGTTAGAGGACAGAGCCTATGGCTATTGGCCGACTTCTGCCAAAGAGATATGGACTATATATGCAATTTGGAAACACTGATAGCGGTAAACCTATTGGCGAGTCCCGTACTGAGTGCCAGTGGGCGGTCAATATGATACGCTATTATGCCGGCTATGCCGACAAACTGMACGGCACTTGTTTACCGGCCGACGGCCAATGTATGGCCTGGACTCGCAAAGAACCKATCGGTGTTTGCGGACTAATCGTTCCGGTAATTGAATCGATAATTTTATTATTATTATTATTAGTATAGCTATTATTGATTATTGATTTGTTTAATAATATTTTATAATTATTATTATTATTATTATACCCATTTCAAGTGGAACCTACCGTTTTATTTGATGTGCTGCAAACTGGCTCCGGCACTGGCAGCCGGTTGTACAGTAGTTGTCAAACCRGCCGAACAGGTATTAGTATWATTTATGTGGGAAATAACAAAAAAATACTCAAACAATTTGCTCCCTCCCATCCCCCCGATAGACACCATTGACATCACTCTATTTGGCACATCTGGTCAAAGAGGCCGGCTTTCCGCCCGGTGTAGTCAACATAGTACCCGGTTGTGGYCAGACTGCCGGCGTTGCACTGGCCGAACATATGGACGTCCGTATGATATCGTTTACCGGTTCGACAAAAATCGGTAAACTAGTGCTTCGGGCGTCGGCCGAGTCTAATCTTAAGCGCGTAACTCTGGAAACTGGCGGCAAATCGACGCTCGTTGTGTTTCCCGACGCTGACCTCGAATTGGCGGCCAAAACTGCGGTATAATTGAAAACAGCTCCCMCTCCCGAAGCTAATAGCCTACTATTTTTGTGTGTTTGTCTATCTATCTGTCTATCCAAACAGCATATGTCGACATTTATGAATTCGGGTCAGTCGTGTTGTTCGCCAACTCGACTGTACGTTCACGAGTCAATCTACCCGCAGTTTGYCGACCGATGTGTCCAATTGGCCAAAGATCGCCGGGTGGGCGATCCGTTTGACCAMCACCGAACAGGGACCGATGATCGACGAACAGCATATGCAATCGGCATTGAAATACATCGAAATGGGTCGTCAAGAGGGCGCCAAACTGGCCGTCGGCGGTAAACGTGTGGATAATARTAGTAATAATAATAATAATATGAAAACTATTAATACAAAAGGCTATTTTGTTCAGCCAACTGTGTAAGCAAKCAAACACACACACACACAYACATACACACATACATACACACACACACACACACACATAAACACACACACACACATACTTAAATACAGACACATACACATACATACAGACACACACATATATAAATATATAAACACACACATACTTACAGTCATACCTGTTCCCTAAATAAYTAACWGTTTATAWATATATCTTATGTTATGTATTTATCCATACAAACACATAGRCTGACTAATGTTACCGACAATATGATGATAGTCCGCCAGGAGATGTTCGGTCCGGTTCAGTGTATCATTAAGTTCAAGGAYATGGACGAAGTWATCGACCGGTGCAACAATACCAGYTACGGTATGGCTGCCGGTGTGTTYACCCAGGACATCGATAAGGCCCAGTTGTTTGCCCAGGCTGTCCGCAAGGGTACCGTATGGCTTAATACGTATATGATGTTTGCACCGCAGCTACCGTTTGGCGGCTATAAGGAGTCGGGTATGGGTCGCGAGGCCGGTTGGGAAGGCATTATGGAGTATATGGAGACTAAATCGGTATGTTTTTTGTGTGTGGGTTGKTTKAGTTTGAAGTATTAATACAATAATAATTAGTTATTRATTTTCAMATATTTTTATATACTATTTTATATTTTATGGAAATTTATAGATAATGTCGAAAGTTCTACAAAAAATGTCGTAAAATTGTTGGACATATTGTTATACTATGTTATACTATATATTATATCAACAAAAAAATTTGTTTAGAAAAATAWGATAATATATATATATACAGTAATCTATATAATTAGTWYAATTTTATATCTATTTTTTTTAATAATAGTTATTTTTTGTTTGTTTGTTTTAAATATGTTAGACAATAATAATTATGTGACAATATATAWATATATATTAAATATAATGTATATTTTGCTAAATTCAATAAATTTTAAGTAATAAACAATAAATTAAATCAAATTTATTTTATAAGTAATTATTTGCTAATATTGTCTTTATKTCTAAATTTTYAACTAAATTAAATTAATTTTTGTTGTTGTAAAAATTCAACATTTTAATTATYTGTAATAATTATTGATTGATTTTTAAATAAGATTTTTACTTAAGAAAAATAAGCTAAAAACTAATAAATAGGGTATACTTAACGTAAATAAATAAAATTATAATAACTTTTTAATTAATTTTATTTTTCAATATTTAAGCTTATATATATTTATTTATTTATAACTTTATATATTTCTTAACAATAAAATTATTATTAAAAAAAAATTGGGAAAATTACTTAAAAACATCCAAAAAAAAAACTAATCAAAACTAGTTGGAAAATATATAAAAAATATATATATACAGTATTTTTATTAATTGCAAAACATTATACAAAAAAAATTTATCTTTAAACTAGTAGTCAATGCCTATCAATATGTTATATATTTTTTACATTGGACATGGTTTAAGTTCGTTATGGCAATGCTATGTCCCAGTATTCACACAATTGATAGTTTGTTATGTAAATAATTTATAACATTTATACACATTAGCAAAACAATTGATAAAATAAYTGTTAATAAATTAGATGTTRGAAAGTTTTACGTATAATAATAGAAATAAAATTTCAYAATTTAWWTAATTACTTTATGTATGAATATATATATATATATATATATATATATATATATATATATATATATATATAATATATAATATTAAAAATTTATATTATTTTTAAAAAATATAGTGRTATAAAAATTTRAATATAAAACYATATTTTATTCATCAATTTTGYATATTTAAAAAAAATTATTAATTASCRTAAGTAGTTTATTGATAATTATTTTTGTTRTAATTATTATTATTATTTTTTATTATATATATAAATTATTTATTTTTGATTAATCGTATATAWATTCAATTAATTTTGGCTTTTTGAATGTTTTGAAAATTTTAATTTAGTTAAGTTTTCAAATTTATAGTTATTTAATTATTATGTAAATAATTCATAACATTTATACATATTAGCAAAATAATTGCCAAAATAACARCWAATAAATTAAAATAAACTAATGACATACAATTAATAGTGATATAAATGSCTAAYAATTGTATCATTAATATGTATGTAATGTAGTGTATGAATGAGTAAAACATGCCGACCATATCGGTTACGGGAAATAGGATTTCCATATAACTTAATAKACAACCGGCTAGTGGTCCGAAACCWATACCAAACAGTATGGTTGCCGTCCACATAATGGCCAATGAATTGTTGGCYAAAATTAAATATAGTAATTGTGCGMTAAATACCAGTGMCAAACATATATACATTATTAGRTTGACGTTCAGGTATTTRGCCGCAGGTATGCAAACCAGTTGACTGACAGCCGATGCTATGGARAASCCGGACACTAAATATGCRGCCGATTGTTGACTCATWTGWAGTTGAGATAACTGTGCAAATGTTGAYAAATAATAATAAGTKGAATCAAACAGAATAATTAGTGTATAAATTAGTGAACAAAACAATATTATAGTAAACTGATAGCAATTGGGTACCAGTTCTCTATGTAAACGGTATAAAACTATTGATATCAATGATAATGATTTGTTATCTGTTTTGTTATTATTATTACTATTGGTGTCCACTTTGATCGGATCATACCGTTTAATATAGTACAGTATGCCTAGAAATATGCCACATCCGACAGTCAACGATCCAGTTAGTAGTGTCGGTATGTATATACGTGATGTATTGCCCACTGAATACGTTATGTGTGTACCGTTTTGTATGGCTTCCGATAGAAACGGTTTGACCAGTACGGGTCCCAATATATTGGCCATACTTTCGGCAAAATTCAATGCCTGCAAATATGGACCCGACTGTTTGGACCACATTTCCAGTAGCCATAAGTTTTTCATTAGATAGAAACCTTCGTGAAATAGACCGGAAACCGACATCATTGCCATTAGCCAACCATATGTGGGTAGACTGGCTAACATAGCATTACATATGCCATATACTATCAAACTAATCATACAAACCAATTGTTTATTGACATAACTTGACACAGACATGGATGCCATTAGCCATACATAAGTTGATAGACTGGCCATCAYTGACCAACATATGCCATATACTATCAAACTGATCGTACAAATCAATTGTTTATTCACATACGTTGATATTAAGCCAACTATATATTTATAATATAATTTWTTTTTAAAAAATAAAATATCTCTATTATATAAATTATTTTATGTTTATTATCTTAATTTTTAAAAAAATGTTATGTTATACTGTATATAATATTACCTAATGATCCAAACATTGACATAATGTTATTAATAACTAATACAAGTGATAATTGTTGTAATGTTATGCCATATATTAGCTGATAATCAGTTATCGATGCATTTAATATACCACATGATAATCGCTAGATAATTATATATAAAAAATTCAATTAAATAATTAAATAACTATTTAGACTAATAATAATTATTAATACGAAATTTTTAATTTATTATATTATAAAATTTGTTTAATTACCATTACAAACATAACTATACATAAACTTATAGTTATTACATATTTATGAGATCTCAGAGATATATGTTTAATCATATTATTAAAATTAATATTACGTTAATCTCATTATTTAATGTATAATAAATTTAATTGTTATTAAATAACTTTATATTTTAATTGATTGTATTTATAGTTTAAATAATATATATATATATATTGAATATATATTATTAAATGTTATTATTGTTATTATTAAGTTTATTTTYAATTAAAATAATTTCAACTAATTTTAATTAGAAAAATAAAATTTTATTAAATATTTTTAGTAAATAATTAATTAATAAATGTAAGTAATATAATATTAGTAAATCATATTTAAAAAAATATGTGAAAAAATTTGAAAAAATACAGTTTTTAGTATTGAAGTTAATATGAAATAATTATTACTTTTATATAAATGTAAAATTAAATTAATTTTATATATTATAGTATAAACACTTAATATCTGATAGTAACTTAAAAATAGCTATATTTAAACAAAAAAAATTTAACAATAATTTAGTTAACAATTTTAATAAAAAATCAATTTTTATGTCATTGATAGAAAATATTTATTTTCTATAAATTTATTACTATTAAAATAAATGTCGACTATTTTTTTAGGGCCAATCTATTGAATTAAATCACTAAATAAAAGGGATATACACTGACCATACGCTTTACACGACTAAAACAAATTATATTACAAGTGTATCACAAAAAAAATTATTTGAAATAATTAATAGTAATAATTAAAGGAATGTTTAAACAAATTATTATTTTAAGTTAAATATAAAATAAATTTATTAATTTCTGTAATAATTTAATTAAATATATCATTAATAAGGCGGGTCAGAATATGATTATTATGGGTTTGTAATAATTTAATTAATTATATCATTAATAAGGCGGGTCAAAATATGATTATTATGGGTCAGTAATAATTTAATTAATTATATCAGTAATAAGGCGGGTCAAAATATGATTATTATGGGTTTGTAATAATTTAATTAATTATATCATTAATAAGGCGGGTCAGAATATGATTATTATGGGTCAGTAATAATTTAATTAATTATATCATTAATAAGGCGGGTCAGAATATGATTATTATGGGTTTGTAATAATTTAATTAATTATATCATTAATAAGGCGGGTCAAAATATGATTATTATGGTCTGTAATAATTTAATTAATTATATCATTATTAAGGCGGGTCAGAATATGATTATTATGGGTCTGTAATAATTTAATTAATTATATCATTATTAAGGCGGGTCAGAATATGATTATTATGGGTCTGTAATAATTTAATTAATTATATCATTATTAAGGCGGGTCAGAATATGATTATTATGGGTCAGTAATAATTTAATTAATTATATCATTAATAAGGCGGGTCAGAATATGATTATTATGGGTCAGTAATAATTTAATTAATTATATCATTAATAAGGCGGGTCAGAATATGATTATTATTTGTCAGTAATAATTTAATTAATTATATCATTAATAAGGCGGGTCAGAATATGATTATTATGGGTTTGTAATAATTTAATTAATTATATCATTAATAAGGCGGGTCAAAATATGATTATTATGGGTTTGTAATAATTTAATTAATTATATCATTAATAAGGCGGGTCAGAATATGATTATTATGGGTTTGTAATAATTTAATTAATTATATCATTAATAAGGCGGGTCAAAATATGATTATTATGGGTTTGTAATAATTTAATTAATTATATCATTAATAAGGCGGGTCAGAAAATGATTATTATGGGTCAGTAATAATTTAATTAATTATATCATTAATAAGGCGGGTCAGAATATGATTATTATGGGTCAGTAATAATTTAATTAATTATATCATTAATAAGGCGGGTCAAAATATGATTATTATGGGTTTGTAATAATTTAATTAATTATATCATTAATAAGGCGGGTCAGAAAATGATTATTATGGGTCAGTAATAATTTAATTAATTATATCATTAATAAGGCGGGTCAGAATATGATTATTATGGGTCAGTAATAATTTAATTAATTATATCATTAATAAGGCGGGTCAAAATATGATTATTATGGGTTTGTAATAATTTAATTAATTATATCATTAATAAGGCGGGTCAGAATATGATTATTATGGGTTTGTAATAATTTAATTAATTATATCATTAATAAGGCGGGTCAGAATATGATTATTATGGGTTTGTAATAATTTAATTAATTATATCATTAATAAGGCGGGTCAGAATATGATTATTATGGGTCAGTAATAATTTAATTAATTATATCATTAATAAGGCGGGTCAGAATATGATTATTATGGGTCAGTAATAATTTAATTAATTATATCATTAATAAGGCGGGTCAAAATATGATTATTATGGGTTTGTAATAATTTAATTAATTATATCATTATTAAGGCGGGTCAGAATATGATTATTATGGGTCAGTAATAATTTAATTAATTATATCATTAATAAGGCGGGTCAGAATATGATTATTATGGGTTTGTAATAATTTAATTAATTATATCATTAATAAGGCGGGTCAAAATATGATTATTATCGGTCTGTAATAATTTAATTAATTATATCATTATTAAGGCGGGTCAGAATATGATTATTATGGGTCTGTAATAATTTAATTAATTATATCATTATTAAGGCGGGTCAGAATATGATTATTATGGGTCAGTAATAATTTAATTAATTATATCATTAATAAGGCGGGTCAGAATATGATTATTATGGGTTTGTAATAATTTAATTAATTATATCATTAATAAGGCGGGTCAAAATATGATTATTATCGGTCTGTAATAATTTAATTAATTATATCATTATTAAGGCGGGTCAGAATATGATTATTATGGGTCTGTAATAATTTAATTAATTATATCATTATTAAGGCGGGTCAGAATATGATTATTATGGGTCTGTAATAATTTAATTAATTATATCATTATTAAGGCGGGTCAGAATATGATTATTATGGGTCTGTAATAATTTAATTAATTATATCATTATTAAGGCGGGTCAGAATATGATTATTATGGGTCAGTAATAATTTAATTAATTATATCATTAATAAGGCGGGTCAGAATATGATTATTATGGGTTTGTAATAATTTAATTAATTATATCATTAATAAGGCGGGTCAAAATATGATTATTATCGGTCTGTAATAATTTAATTAATTATATCATTATTAAGGCGGGTCAGAATATGATTATTATGGGTCTGTAATAATTTAATTAATTATATCATTATTAAGGCGGGTCAGAATATGATTATTATGGGTCAGTAATAATTTAATTAATTATATCATTAATAAGGCGGGTCAGAATATGATTATTATGGGTTTGTAATAATTTAATTAATTATATCATTAATAAGGCGGGTCAAAATATGATTATTATCGGTCTGTAATAATTTAATTAATTATATCATTATTAAGGCGGGTCAGAATATGATTATTATGGGTCTGTAATAATTTAATTAATTATATCATTATTAAGGCGGGTCAGAATATGATTATTATGGGTCTGTAATAATTTAATTAATTATATCATTATTAAGGCGGGTCAGAATATGATTATTATGGGTCTGTAATAATTTAATTAATTATATCATTATTAAGGCGGGTCAGAATATGATTATTATGGGTCTGTAATAATTTAATTAATTATATCATTATTAAGGCGGGTCAGAATATGATTATTATGGGTTTGTAATAATTTAATTAATTATATCATTATTAAGGCGGGTCAGAATATGATTATTATGGGTCTGTAATAATTTAATTAATTATATCATTATTAAGGCGGGTCAGAATATGATTATTATGGGTTTGTAATAATTTAATTAATTATATCATTAATAAGGCGGGTCAAAATATGATTATTATCGGTCTGTAATAATTTAATTAATTATATCATTATTAAGGCGGGTCAGAATATGATTATTATGGGTCTGTAATAATTTAATTAATTATATCATTATTAAGGCGGGTCAGAATATGATTATTATGGGTCTGTAATAATTTAATTAATTATATCATTATTAAGGCGGGTCAGAATATGATTATTATGGGTCAGTAATAATTTAATTAATTATATCATTAATAAGGCGGGTCAGAATATGATTATTATGGGTTTGTAATAATTTAATTAATTATATCATTAATAAGGCGGGTCAAAATATGATTATTATCGGTCTGTAATAATTTAATTAATTATATCATTATTAAGGCGGGTCAGAATATGATTATTATGGGTCTGTAATAATTTAATTAATTATATCATTATTAAGGCGGGTCAGAATATGATTATTATGGGTCTGTAATAATTTAATTAATTATATCATTATTAAGGCGGGTCAGAATATGATTATTATGGGTCTGTAATAATTTAATTAATTATATCATTATTAAGGCGGGTCAGAATATGATTATTATGGGTCTGTAATAATTTAATTAATTATATCATTATTAAGGCGGGTCAGAATATGATTATTATGGGTTTGTAATAATTTAATTAATTATATCATTATTAAGGCGGGTCAGAATATGATTATTATGGGTCTGTAATAATTTAATTAATTATATCATTATTAAGGCGGGTCAGAATATGATTATTATGGGTTTGTAATAATTTAATTAATTATATCATTATTAAGGCGGGTCAGAATATGATTATTATGGGTCTGTAATAATTTAATTAATTATATCATTATTAAGGCGGGTCAGAATATGATTATTATGGGTTTGTAATAATTTAATTAATTATATCATTATTAAGGCGGGTCAGAATATGATTATTATGGGTTTGTAATAATTTAATTAATTATATCATTATTAAGGCGGGTCAGAATATGATTATTATGGGTCTGTAATAATTTAATTAATTATATCATTATTAAGGCGGGTCAGAATATGATTATTATGGGTCTGTAATAATTTAATTAATTATATCATTATTAAGGCGGGTCAGAATATGATTATTATGGGTCTGTAATAATTTAATTAATTATATCATTATTAAGGCGGGTCAGAATATGATTATTATGGGTTTGTAATAATTTAATTAATTATATCATTATTAAGGCGGGTCAGAATATGATTATTATGGGTCTGTAATAATTTAATTAATTATATCATTATTAAGGCGGGTCAGAATATGATTATTATGGGTTTGTAATAATTTAATTAATTATATCATTAATAAGGCGGGTCAAAATATGATTATTATCGGTCTGTAATAATTTAATTAATTATATCATTATTAAGGCGGGTCAGAATATGATTATTATGGGTCTGTAATAATTTAATTAATTATATCATTATTAAGGCGGGTCAGAATATGATTATTATGGGTCTGTAATAATTTAATTAATTATATCATTATTAAGGCGGGTCAGAATATGATTATTATGGGTCAGTAATAATTTAATTAATTATATCATTAATAAGGCGGGTCAGAATATGATTATTATGGGTTTGTAATAATTTAATTAATTATATCATTAATAAGGCGGGTCAAAATATGATTATTATCGGTCTGTAATAATTTAATTAATTATATCATTATTAAGGCGGGTCAGAATATGATTATTATGGGTCTGTAATAATTTAATTAATTATATCATTATTAAGGCGGGTCAGAATATGATTATTATGGGTCTGTAATAATTTAATTAATTATATCATTATTAAGGCGGGTCAGAATATGATTATTATGGGTCTGTAATAATTTAATTAATTATATCATTATTAAGGCGGGTCAGAATATGATTATTATGGGTCTGTAATAATTTAATTAATTATATCATTATTAAGGCGGGTCAGAATATGATTATTATGGGTTTGTAATAATTTAATTAATTATATCATTATTAAGGCGGGTCAGAATATGATTATTATGGGTCTGTAATAATTTAATTAATTATATCATTATTAAGGCGGGTCAGAATATGATTATTATGGGTTTGTAATAATTTAATTAATTATATCATTATTAAGGCGGGTCAGAATATGATTATTATGGGTTTGTAATAATTTAATTAATTATATCATTATTAAGGCGGGTCAGAATATGATTATTATGGGTCTGTAATAATTTAATTAATTATATCATTATTAAGGCGGGTCAGAATATGATTATTATGGGTTTGTAATAATTTAATTAATTATATCATTATTAAGGCGGGTCAGAATATGATTATTATGGGTCTGTAATAATTTAATTAATTATATCATTATTAAGGCGGGTCAGAATATGATTATTATGGGTTTGTAATAATTTAATTAATTATATCATTATTAAGGCGGGTCAGAATATGATTATTATGGGTTTGTAATAATTTAATTAATTATATCATTATTAAGGCGGGTCAGAATATGATTATTATGGGTCTGTAATAATTTAATTAATTATATCATTATTAAGGCGGGTCAGAATATGATTATTATGGGTCTGTAATAATTTAATTAATTATATCATTATTAAGGCGGGTCAGAATATGATTATTATGGGTTTGTAATAATTTAATTAATTATATCATTATTAAGGCGGGTCAGAATATGATTATTATCGGTCTGTAATATTCTAATTTATTAGTTTATGTCGGTGTATATATACGAGACCCAGTAGTATCCATTGTATTAGTAGTTGTTGTTTGTGTACTGTTTTGTATGGCTGTCGACAAAAACGGTTTGGCCAGTACGGCTCCCATTATATTTGATAGATTTTCGGCAAAATTCAATGCATGCAAATATGGAGCCGACTGTTTGGACCACATTTCCATTATCCATAGGTTTTTCATTAGATAGAAACCATCGTGAAATAGACCGGACACAGACATCGACGCCATTAGCCAACCATATGTGGGTAGACTGGCCAACAAGGCACTACAGGTGCCATATACTACCAAACTGACCATACATTTATTTTATTTTAGTTTAGATTATTTTATTTCTATTAATAAATATATACTGCATATTACCCAATGATCCAAACATTGACATAATGTTATTAATAACCAATACTAATGATAATTGTTGTAATGTTATGCCATATATTAGTTGATAATCAGTTATCGATGCACTTAGTATACCATTGGATAATTTCTAAATAATATTAAAATTTTTTAATTAATATTAATTTTATAACAAAAATTATTAAATTTATTTATATTAACCGTTATAAACAATGATATACATAAACTTATAGTTATTACATATTTATAGCACAGAGATATTTGTTTAGCCATAATTAGAAATTAATTAATTATTAATACTTTTTATTAGAAAAACTTTAATTAATTTTGAAGTATATAGTTATTTAGTTTAATAAAAAATATATACATATAAAATCTTTACAATAAGGCAATCAAAATAAATAGTAATAGTTTTTAAAATCTTATTTTCAATATATACAGTGAATATATACTGTAATATTCAAAATATGTATCATTTTAAACAGGAAATGATATTATATATTGTAATTATATAAATGTTTTTAATATGAAATAATAATTGTTTTGTCTATTATTAAATATATATATATATATATATATATATATATTAAATTATATGTAAAATATTTGGATAAATCAAATACATATTGAAAATGATTTATTTATAATAAATCATAATTATTTGTAATGATGACACACTTTTAACAGCTATAATAAATTATAATAAACTAATGACATGCTATGTGTGTAGTTATAAATGTTTGTTTTAATATGTATGTAATGTATGAGTAAAACATGCGGGTTACAATATATAACTTAATAGACAACTTGGCGACAATGTTTTAAAAATATTTTTTTTGGACATTGCATTGAATCATGTTTTAAATTTTTTTTTGAAATTTAATATCTGATTACTTATATAAATAAATATCATATATATTCATATATACATTATTAGATTGACGTTCAGATAGTATTATACGCATATATATATATATATTGACTGATAATTAAATGGATTATTATTATTATTTACTTTAATTTTTTTTGTCAGCTCTATTGACAATTAGTTTGTTAGTGATATTAAAATTTATTATTATTATTATTATAAATAATAAAATGTTGACTAAATAAATAATTTTATAAATTAGTGAACATTTTAAATTATTAGTTATATTCAACAACAAAAAATATATGTATATTTATAATTAATTAATCTACCGGTGCTTCAAAAAAATAAAATAAAACATTATTATTTGTATTTTTCAAACAATTAAATCTATAATAAAACAATAATATTTTTTTATTTAATTCATAAAACTATAGTTTTTTTCAATTTTTTCAAAAAAATATAAATTAAAAATTACACAACAATTAAATATAACAATTAGAGAGAATTAAAATAAAAMAAAAATCAATTCAACATTAATTTTTTCAAACCATATTCAATACAATTGATTTGAAKAAGTGGACAGTTAGCTAMAACAATACCCATTTAGGACAGACAGTGTTTGATTTTAYAGTACATACAAAGCCCGAGAGASAGAGAGAGAGAGGGAGAGAGAGAGAGTGGACAGYACGACAACAACAATCAGCAAATGAAACTGATATTTCGGTCATCTGTATTGACTGACCGACAAAACAATTTGCTCAGTCGACTGATAGGTCGKGGATCGGTATCKCTGTACGCAACMGTAGCCGACATAAATGCAACCGTACCGCCRCTGCACCGACAGTGGACCARACTCGSTCCAAATCCGGGAACTGTAGTCAGTCTGGAAATKGATTCGACYACTCAATCGGCATGGATTCGGTGCTACAATTTGCCAGACAATGACTACAACAGAGACACCAGTCAGCGACARCTGCGGGTACGCGGCGGGCAAACAGTTTGAATGGGAAATAAAGCATACGGTAACCTATAAGACAGTGCGGCCACAGTTTCATACGTTCGATGCGGCCGATCGTACGGTTGGTCTGAATTTCGATAGCAAACGCGAGGCCAAAGAGTTCGGMGGAMTGGTAGCCACTGTCAAACAGAAACAATACGAACGACTCAGACAGTTAGGCTGGAATCCGAAACAAGGGTTTCGCGAGGAACGGGCGCCCCGAGAGATGCTGRAGTTTCTCGATGGTATCGGTGCCAGACATTTGGTCAACGATCGCCAAAAGATGGACGAYATATTGAATTTTGTCGACAAAAACGGCGGTCTCGAYGGTGTCAGACGCGATATAACTGAGTGGACGACCGACAAGAAAACTAAAACACCCCAAAACCGACAGATTTCTATCCGAAAGACTATGACTACGGTGAGGATGAAAGAGATAAGGGTTATCCACCACCACCTCCACCGCCACCACGGCTTTATCCTCCTCCACCTCACCACCTCCACCACCACCTCCTCCACCGCCGCCGCAACCACAACCACGGTTTCATCCTCCACCTCCTCCTCCTCCACCTCCACCGCCTCCACCACCGCCGCCGCCGCCGCCGCCGCCGCCGCCGCCGCCGCCACCACCACCTCCTCCTCCGGGGCGACAAATACAACAGACGGAGCAAAGTATTGGAAAACTGACGGTTTGGGAAACTGGTTYAAGACAACCGAAAAAGACGATTCGTTTCGACCACCGAAACCTGACCGCCGCCAGACTGGTGGCGGCGGCGGTGGTTATCGTGGCCGAGATATGTATCCYAAATACAATGATGAGATGTTGGATAATCTGAAAAAGTTTGATAAGACAAAGCTCAGGCCGGGWCGCAAAGGTCCGCCACTTTGGTCTRAAACTGAACGACAAGTGCCAAAATATGTACGACCTGACGATGATGTGGATGAGGACACCACAGCTCCGGGMGATGACAATCAACAAAGAAATTATAGACGACCCAAACCGGCACCGATACCCAAACCGACGGGCCGTTGCGGACCGGGAGCGTTGCAAGATTTTGGCGAAGACTTTATGAAGTTTGATCGGAACAGATTGAGACGCGGCTGGCAACGAGATCGGCCACTTTGGGACGAATCGGACAGACAGGATCGGGGATCCATGTCCGGCCAGAGACGTGAGGAAGGGGATGATAATGATGACGGCGACGACGACACTGGACAGTCAAAACCTAGACCCACCACTACCGCCGATGCCMAAACCGCCGCCGCGATTTGTCAATCGGCCGACGYTGACCAAAGACGGCACAGATCCGCTAATCGATGAATTGAAAAACTTTAGGCGAAATAAACTGCGCGATACGGGTATTACCAATCGATGGTGGGGTGAATGCAGAGATCAGACAACAAAATACGAGACTACTGGCCAACGCAAACCTAATCAATGGGACAAAAGTCGGAAAATCAAGGATAATAGTAGTAGTGGTAGTAATCGTCGTCAACCGTCACCAAAACCGAGACCCAATTATCAGTACGAACAGCAACAGCAACAATATGGAGGCACTGGTGGACTACCACCTCCTCCTCCACCACCACCACCGCCGCCGCCGCCACCACCACCTCCTCCKCCGCCTAACAAAACCAGACCGTATTATTGGAAAACTGGCGGTTCGGGTAAAGGCTGGTGAAAGACAAATAGGCGTAAGTGTAGACTAGAGTAGGACTTTAAAGTAGACTAGAGTTGTGGTGTATTTTGTGAGAATGAATTGCAATTTAAAAAATAAAAACAATAAAAGTGATCACAAATTACAATACAATTGTTTTATCAATTGATTTATTAATAATTAAAAAAATTGTTGTTCAATTAAAAAACTATTTGATTTGAATTTGAATTTGATTACTACTATATACTACTACTATAAATATAAATTTAAGTGTATTTATTGTGTATAATGTATTAAAAAATAAAAAATTATACCAATAATGATAAACATATTATTTATGTCTAATTTTTTCTGACTATTATTATTAGTATTATTTGGTTCAGTAAACAATTGAAACCAATAGTCCAGACAATTATTGATAGCCGCAACTGTTCGGTCATCTGTTCCCCGATATCTGTCCCGATGGACAACATGCGAGTCAACTAATCGTGGATTTAGTTCAACATATGTGGCATTTATTTTGCCGTCTCTCCGGACACTGTATTGTGGCCACTGTTTGCCACCGATTGTCGGTTTACTATACAAATCAAAAACAAACCAAAAAAAAATTATTAATAGAAATATTGTATACAAACAAAAATCAAACCCATGTTTGGCAAAGTCGGTCCATATTTGCATAAACAATGAACACAATTGTCGGTCAGTTCAGTCCACTGTTGGTCCACCACATCATCATTGAGTGGACGTCCAAAAACCAGTGGCTGTTCATCCGTGTGYTCGGCTTCTGCCCAATAGCTGTCGTACGATATGCTCCGGGAGTTGGCATAAGTCAATCGATACTGATATACATGTTTATCCTGAACCGTACTACYATTGGCTACCAWTTGTTTGGCCAGTTCGGCGGCATATATAATAGTCGGACAAGTGATAGCAAAATCACCGAACGAATGGGCGGCCGCACGTATTAGTTCACGGGTCTGGTCGCTATCAACTGACCGATAGCTGTCAGTATAGTCACTGGCTATTTGTTTCCGTAGTTTTAATTGGTTGCCACTCATAAACTGTTCGATATCTTTGCCAATCTGATCGCTGGTCACTTTGTCGGGCATCAGTCGCGGATTGTARCGACCGTCCAAACCGACAATTTGGTCAAAATCGTTGGCAAACGACACGCCTTCCATCGCCGAATGGCCGACCAGTAGTCGGACATCTTGTTTAAAGTCCCGATCTTTGAGTGCACGACCGAAATCTTTCGGTAACAATTGGTCGCCGAATATCGGCCTAAACGGTACGCCAGTTGTTTGCCGAAATGTACCTAAAAATAGCGATCCCTGAGCACTGTTCAACATTTCAGCCGACAGTCCTTTCAGACACCGAACCCAATGGCTGTCGTCGGCGCAGACAGTATTGCCCGCAAAGTACGACCCGTTTGTGGCAAACTGTTTCATAAATGTTGAATACTGTTCCTTAGTGGTCATCAACGGTGGTATATATAGCGAACCTATAATAGCGTGGATTAATCATACATTTGGTTAGTTAGATCAGCTCCGGTATGTTTTAGACARTATTTTTTTGATTACCCGATTCCATGATTGCGTTKSTAAACAATTGACGCGAAACAGGAGACACAATGTGTGCGCTGATAGACATACTGCCGGCACTGACACCGAAAATGGTWACCGASTCGGGATTGCCGCCAAACGCCCTGATCTCCGACTGTATCCACTGCATGGCCAGTACCTGATCCCATAGTCCCATATTACCGGGTGCTTCATCACCATCATCAGCATTATCATCGTTGTTGTAGAGAAACCCAAACACACCTAACCTATAGTTAGCAGTTACCACAACTACATCCCTGAGCGCCAGTTGTGTGCCATCGAAAATATTCAAGCCGTCCACTTGTTTAGTGGCCGAACCCATGATGAATGAGCCGCCGTATAACCACAACATTACCGGCAGCAGTGGTGGTTGGCCAGTAGTGGTCCCGGTATTAGTAGCACTGGTATTCAAATTGGCCGCCGCTGTCCATATGTTCAGATAGAGACAGTCCTCGGACATTACCGACGTGTTCATCGGTGACATGCATTGAGGTTTGATTTTGTCGGCCGCATAAATACCGGCAAATTTGCGGTCATAGGGAACAGGTTTCTGAAAACGGTTGGCACCGGTAGGTGGCTTTGCAAATGGTATGCCCTTTTTTTAATGAATTAATTTACATTTAAAAAATAAACAATTATTAATTAATCTAAAATTTAAATTAAAGTTTAAATTATATATATAATATATTTACTATAAAATTATCTATAAATAGATGGCAATAGCAATATAACAACTAAACAAAATAATAACTTTACAAAAATTAAAATAATTTAGTATTAATTAATATATAAAATTTTATATATTAGTAAAATAATTTTAATATTAATTAAATGTTTGTTTTAAAAAAAATTTATGGGCCACTAGAAAATTATTTAATTAATTAATTAACAACAAAAACAAATACAATGTTTTCAAATAATTTATATAATTATTTGTTACTTACAATAAATTTATGGACAGTCTTGTTATTGTTGACCAAATATGACTGTCCTTCAACTGTACCATTAGTTATTGATACCCGTATCGGTGATGATGATGATGATGATGACTGTCCTTGACAATTATTGCATAATAATAACAATGATGATAATAATAATAATAATAAATAACTAAAATTGAAAACTATTGAAAATTTATTCATATTTCTAAATATATACAAATTAATAGACTTATAGTTTGTATATATATAAATTATTTTACTATTAATTCGTGATAATTAGCTTATAAACAATTAATAGTGTCATTAATAATATAAACTATTTAATACATATATATATATATATAATTAATTGCATATATTACATATTGTATTTTGTTGGATATATWTTTTTTTTAAATTAATATTTTTATATAATTACTATACTCTAACAAATAATTATAAAAAAAAATTATAATAATATAATATATATTTTTTTACAATATATTTTAACTTTATTATCACTGATTATTTCTCATATTTCTGAATATTATCATTTACAAATATAATATTGTAATAAAAACAAGTAGTAGTAATAGTAATAGTAGTAGTAGTAGTAGTAATTAAATTTATAATTAAAATTTTATTTATTTATTGTAGTTGTAATGATCTCATAAAAAATATTTGAAAAATGTTGTTTTGTCATCACTATTATAGTGCAAATTTCATATACAAAAAAAATTATAATATGATAATAAAAAATTAATAACCACAAATATAATACACTGTAATACTAAATTTTTTATTTTTAAATAAAATTTTTAATTAATARCATGCTTTTATAAATAGTTTCTAAATTGYGTTTAAATTATTTATAGATTACTTATACAATGTGTAAAATATTGTTATAATTTATTTTAAATATTTTATTTTTATATTGAATTCTAACTGAATTMTAACAATAGTATATAATAATGATAAATGATTTTATTATTATCTGATTTTTGTTTGTTTGTTTGTATAACTACTGTATAAAAAACAGATCAACGACAACAATCAAATACAGTACTATTAATAATAATAATAATAATAATAAAGTCATTATATATATCATATTATGATATATATATATATATATATATATATATATATATATATATATATATATATATATATATATATATAATTTAACGATATATTTAACAGAAAAAACAATAATAATAATAATATTGTTAGGTTTTATTTTGTTTGTTAATAATCTCTATAATGCTTTTTAACTTTCAATCATCTATTTTTTATATACATTACTGGATATATATATATATWTATAAGTTATATGTGTATTATATTAGTGTGTTTATCCATTGTATAAAATCTGTATAGTTATTATAGAAATCATTCATTTAATTTGTTTGTTTTATATATACAACTTTATATACGTAATGTATATACTGTACTATTATACTGTATTATACCCAAACTGTATACAGATATRGCCATTAGTAGYGGTCATTATTGGTTTACATTTTGCAAAAAGATACTAAAACAACAACAAMAACATTATGGTTATAAAATATCGGGTATATAACAAACCAAACATAAAAAACAATAATACTATCGTATATTATACAACATGAATGATAGAGAGAGAGAGAGAGAGAGAGAGAGAGAGAGAGAGAGAGAGAGAGAGAGAGAGAGAGAGAGAGAGAGAGAGAGAGAGAGAGAGAAATCTATTATGATTTTTCACAATCGGTATATAAAACATACCATTGATTTGTGTATACAATAGTAATTGCATTATAAATTGTGACCAAAACTATTCAAACAATTTACCAGTAATTTTAATACAAACTAAAAACAGTATTGATGGTCAAAAAATAGATGAAAAAATAATAAAACAATTTATTTATAAATTTAATATATTAATAGAGTATATATTTATATAAATATATATTAAATACTAATTAAATTGCATATAAAAAGCTATTTAACTATTATTTTTGTTATAATTTAATATATTTATAAATAATTAAAATAAATATTTATATAGAAAWAAAATTKCTAATATACAGTAATTTMTAATTATTGAAAATTATCTCTTAAATAATAAATAAATTTTTTGTAACACTAATAACATAAAAATTGATAAATATTTAATTGTCAAGGTTATAAATAATTTTTTTTATGTCACTATAGACTATAGACTGGTATTGTATTGTTTTTATTTGTTTTATTTATTTTTTTGTGTAAAGATATCTCATCTGAAATGATATGCAGTCATTGTTTTTTGATAAGACATAACAATTTGTTTTAACAACTGGTAAATGACTTTCAATGTCATTTAAAAAAAATATTTTATATATTATTATAGTATAATATATRTATAAGTTTTTTTGTTTGTTTTTTGTTTTTTTTTATATAATACAATTTCCGATTTTAAAAATACATTATATATTTGAAAATTAATATTATGCCTTAGTTTTAAAAAATAGTCTATTTTTTATACAGTATTTTTTGATTTAATATTTATTTTATTTTTWTTTCTTATCTATTATTATCTATCTATTGATTTAAATAAAATAAATGCTTATATAATTTATGTGTCTTATTTATAGAGTATTATTTATAGAGTTTTATTAAAATTATTTTAGATAAATTAAATTGAATTATTTTTTGAATAAATAATATAGATATATTTTTTATATGTAAATTTAATATGTAAAAAAATTGTTATCGTATTTTCAAATGATTTACTTAGATTTATTAGTTTGTAGAAACTATTTATATATTTTTTTTGTTGATAAAAATAAAATTTATAAATGCTTTTAGAAATAAATTATTTTTTAAAAATAATATATAATTTAATGGAAGTATGATAACAGAGAGAGAGAGAGAGAGAGAGAGAGAGAGAGAGAGAGAGAGAGAGAGAGAGAGAGAGAGAGAGAGAGAGAGAGAGAGAGAGAGAGAGAGACTAAACTATTTTATATCGAAAAATTTAATTGAATTTAAAAAATATATATTTTTTTTTAAAAATGTTATAAATTAATAAAAATAATTGAAGTTTTTTTTTTTTAGGTACTACTGTAATAATAATTTTATTTTTAATTTTAACATAATTTAGTGATACAAAAAATTATAACAACAAATTTTACATGTTTTTTTAAAAAAAGTGAAACAATAAGTATAGTAAAATATATAATATTTATAAAAAAAAAGTTTTATCATTTAGTTTTATTTTTATAAATACACTTAAGTTTAATAATATATGAATATCATATAATAAAATTGTGTGTGTTTTTTTAGTTAAGTATATATATTTAAAATTACAATTTTAAATAATGTGTTATTTAAATGACATTTATAAACTATTACTAATATAATATTTAATAACAATTTTTATAATAATAATATTTTTATTATTGTTTTTTTTAAATGTAATAACAAATAGCATATATATACTGTATAATACTGGTTCAGATAATATTTTATTTAATAACTATAGTATAATAATATATTTTAAATAAGTTTCTAAAAAATATTATTTTAAAAAACAATATATATATAAATATAAAAACATTTGAATTGAAAACAACATTAATAATTTTGTTTTTTTTAATATATCAAAAATAAATTGAAATATCAAATCAAAAATATATTTATAGTAAATTGAAAAATAATCTTTTACTGTATTATTATATTTTTTTTGTTGATGAAAAATTTCAAACTAAAAAAACTAACACTGAAAACAACAAAAAACAAAATACAATAAAAAAAACTTTTTTAAAAGTTTTYAACTAAAAAAACATAAAAATTCAAGTCTCACTACTCAGTCAATAGTATTAATAAATATATTAATGTATTTAATGGTGTGTCCTATAAGTTATAATAACTTTTATTTTTATTTTTAGTAATTATTAATAAGTATTTATTTATTTATTATTTTCTTAATAAAATTCATAGATTTTTTAGTTTATTTAAAAATAATAATAATAATAAGTTTATAAAATCAATAATAAAACTTGACTTTTAAAGATCAATAAAATCATTTTATCATTAAATAGGTTTACTATAATATTAGACTATACTATTGTAGTTTCTTTTATGATAATAAATAGTTTATTTTTTCAAAACAATACTTATAAACATTGTATACTAAACTAATGGGTTATAAAGTTTAATGTGTTTATTGTTATTAATATCATTGATTTTTTTATAAACTTTTTTTTATATAAATCTCATATCCAAATAATATTTATATTTTAAATAATACTTAAATTATTTTTTTTAAAAACATTAATAATATATGGAATATTTTGTTAATAATGATAATTATTAAATATTTAACAAACTTTTTTTTTAAAATAACAAAAATCATTAATAAAATATTGTATTAATATATATATATGGTATATGATATATAATAGACATTTATATAATTAGACTATATATTTGTAATGTAATTAAATAAAAATTAACAAAAAAAAGTCTAACAATTATTTTAGTTTGTTTGTTACTAAATATATTTGCTTTTTTAATACAAACTTATAATAATTTCTAATTAAATGTTTTTATTATTAGTATTTTTATACTATTAAATATATCTATTAAATATCAATAGTGTATTATTACGTATACTTAAAAAACAATTTTTTTATTGATTTTATCTCTAAAAATATAATGATAATAATGATAATATTATATCAATAATGTTTGTGTGTGTGTGTGTGTGTGTGTGTGTGTGTGTGTGTGTGTGTGTGTGTGTGTGTGTGTGTGTGTGTGTGTGTGTACTGTACTAACAATAGTGTTTAAATAAAAACCTATAACTCTAAGTGTAGATGCACTGGTAGATAGATGTATGTCTACACAAAATAATCGATTTTTTGTGTCCATACTGTGTTGGTCTATCCTCCCGTTCCCCTCCTCTCTATATTTTTCCGGATGGTTATGCTAGTTATTGGGTCATATATATATATATATATATATACAGTATAAGTCAAATAGCCATTTAGTACAGTTTACACATTACTATACAATTGATCCATACATATACACACATATACAGTATATATAGACACAACTAAATGGTCCCATTAAATGGATAGTCATTATCACATCACATCATCATCACATTTATACTGTAAATGTATTAAATGTTTAATATTATCAAATATGTTATACTGTATCTTATATATATTATATATATTTTGTTGTAGATGTATTAAACACATATACATAAACAAACTGTCATAAACATAACCAGAGACCCACACATAGATATTTATAAATAGGATTTATTAAGTACTGTATTATAATATATTAAATACTATATTTATAGTATGATATTATTAGTATAGCTAAAATTAATCAATGATTTTCTTGGTAATTATGAAATTAGTTGTAAAATATTATTTTTTATATACAAATTAAATATTAATATATAATAATATAACAATAATAATAATATATAATAAATATATATACAGAATATTCTGAATATATAGAAGTTTAACACATTTTTTATATTATATAATAAATTATTCAACATATGTAATGGATTAATGTGTAAATAATTTTACATATTTAAACAAATAATAATAATAATAATACAAAAGTATTGTAAAATTATATACAAATTTTTACACACAAATAAAAATTATTAGTAATAAATAGTGTCAATACAATTATAAGTTAAAATTGTACAGAAAAAATGTGTGCAAATGATCATTGATAACAAATATGATAACTAATAATAAATGTTTATAAATTAATAAATGTTATTATAAAATACATCACATCTATACATGTAATACATGTATCTATCAATCTATGAATTTTTTTTTAGTTACACAGTCTATAATCTCACACATAATTATTAGTTTTGTTTTTCTATAGATAATTCAACAACAAATATATTTAACATTATATATATGTATATATATATTGATATATTTTTTTGTTAATCCATATATATATATATATTTAAATCCTATTGTTGTCGATCACTGTAAGCCTAATATCATTTGTATTGCCAATAGACTGACTGCGGTCCTTATGGTTATCCGAAGCACCGGTATTATTGGCTTTCATTGTAGCTGTCGATGAGGTCAGACAGCCCAACAATGGCTCAGTAGTGGCACAGTTATCATCGTCATCATCATTATTGAGCTCATTATTATTATTATTATTGTTATTATTGGTCATCGGTGTCGACACCGCTGTCGACGATAAGGCAGTTGTTGTTGTTGTACTCAACATAGCTGTTGCCGACAATATATTGTTGTCGTTTTGTGGCTTATCCGACAACAGGATTGTATTGTTGGTGTTGATGGTCATACCTATCGATTGGTGACCATTACCACCACCACTACCACCATTCATACAGTGTTGTTGCTGTTGCTGTTTGATGACCCGGTGCCTCATTTCCATGGCCGCCACTGTCGAACAGTTAGCCCGAAAACAGGGCAACACTTGTTTGAATTCTTTGCGAAAATTTTCGTTAAGCCAGGCATATAAAAACGGGTTATAGCAGGTGCTGGACATGGCCACTGCGTGGGCTAATACAAAAAATGCACGCGAATAGCGCCAATAGGAGGCTGGGATGTAAAAGTCGTGTACCTATAATCAACAAAAAAAAAACAAACAAAAATAATAAATTAAATATTAAATACCAAAAAAACTAAATATAAAATACCAAAAAAAATAATAAATTAAATATTAAATACAAAAAAAACTAAATATTAAATACAAAAAAAACTAAATTTTAAATACCAAAAATACTAAATATTAAATACCAAAAAACTAAATTTAAATACCAAAAAATTAATGTTTAATTTTTTTCCTTACAAAATTATTTGTTAATAATTAATTAACTGGTAATTACAATAGATTTTTTGATAAAAAAATGTTTTAATTTATGTTTGAAAAAAAATCAAATTTTTTATTGATAATTAGTTATTTTATTGACAATTATTTTGTTTGTTTGGTTGTTATCGATTTATAAATAATATTATATAAATCATCTAATAGTTTTTTTTTAAATATAAATATTAATAATTAATTTGTATATTTTTTTAAAAATTTCAGTCTTTTTAGTTTAGATGTAAAAAATGTAAAATCTTTTTATAAAAACTATTATCTAATGTATAGTATTTTTGAAAAATTATATATAAAGTTTATATATATATATATAACAACAATGATAATAATAATAATAATAATTCAGATGAAAATAATAAATAGTTTGAGGAAATGGATGTCATTTATGGGTGCAATAAATATTGTGACAATTCTCGGGAAATGTGACTAATTTCAGGGTATTTTTCGACACAATTATTGTTATTATAGAATCTCTAACTATAATTATATACAGAATAATAATAATAATAATAAACAATATTAATATTAATTTTATTATTGTTATAATAATAACAATAGTAATAAAATATTGTACAACAAAATACGAAAAATTCTATAATAATAATAATTATTATTATTATTATATTATTGTTGTTTGATTATAATCTGTAAATTATTATCTATATTTTTTCGCAAGCATATAGTTATAGCTTAACTAACAATATACTGTATAATAATAATATAAATAAAATAATAATATTGTTTTATTATGGAAATAATAAATATATATACGGTATTATACAATATAAAAATATTATGTGAATATCACAATAATATTAAACACTTTATTCAATACTAATAATAATAAAATTAAAACTATTATCATAATAATTATTGTAATAATAATAAAATAATAATAATAATAAAACTGATTACCAGATTATAGCTGTTCAATGGTAGCCAAGATATGACAAATATGACGACCATCGAGATAAGCATACCGTTTGTTTTGCGGGTCCGTTCCCTTTCGATCTCTTCCCGGCGCATCGATACTGATCCGGGTCGGGCTCGGGCCCGATCCCAAAGTTTCCCGCACACCCGTACATAGCAAAACGTTATGATAACAAACGGTATGATAAACTGTAGTACCGATGTTGAGATGCCGAACGCCTTACGCGATTCATCGTAAGGCCAACGTTCCTCACAATAGGGTACCAGTCCAGGTGGTAGGTGGTCATCATCATCGATGTTGTTCATCATAGTATAGCCGCCACCGTCCCCACCACCACCACCACCACCGCCGCCAACAACACCAACATCGGTAGCAAAGTGCTCCAACTCCATGAATATACCGTACGGTAATGTTAGCAAACAAGCCGACAGCCAAATGGCCACAATTATCGATAGACAGACACGCATTTCCATACGGGCTTTGAACGGATAGATAATGACAAAGTAYCKRTCGATGGCTATTGACATCAATGTAAACGCCGATATGTATACCGAAACACCTGTAAATTATTTGTTTTTTTTGAACACAATTTTTATTTGTTCAAAAAAAAATTGTGAAAATAAAAGATAAATAATTTTTATTTTTGTTGAAAACTAATATTTTTTTWTATAAATTCAATTAATAATAATAAAATTATTTTATTTWTTTTTTTAAATTGTAAAAATTAGTATTAAATATACTAAAATATAATTTATTAATTAATCTATTATTATTATTATCAAATATTTATAATATACTAATTAATTTGTATTTTAATTTATAAAATAATAGTTAAAATAAAAAACATTAATTATGTTAGCCATTATAAAATTTATATACTGTATTAGTTAATTACAAAACAATTAAAAATAAATATTTATAACATTTTATAATAAAAACATTAAGTTAACAGAAATTAAATAAAATAATTTCTTTTTCCAACTAAAAAAACATTAATAAATTATTTATTTATTAATGTTTATTGAAATTATTAGTCTAATTAAATTTAACTAATTCATTTGGAAACTTATTTAATCATTTAGCTAACATGTATATGTCTTGATTGATATATAAATAAATAATTATATACTGCTTATATATTATATATATAWATTATATTTAATTAGACAAAATCATTATTTACAATTAAGATTATATAATAATAATAATAATAATAATAAAAGTATTTATTGTTTAAGTAATGGATTTTTGTCTATCTATCCTATGGTTTGCAATAATGACTTAATTTTAGTTATGTTTTCAGACAAATCATTAGGTCATTAGCCAACTCTCTCTCTCTCTCTCTCTCTCTCTCTCTCTCTCTCTCTCTCTCTCTCTCTCTACTACTAAAACTAAACTAATATTAAAGTAGACTAAATAAATATATATCTAAAAGTCTAGTTCAATGACTATAATAATTTTCAATTACTATCAATAATTTCAACAGGATTTTCACAAAAGTAAATGTATGTCTAGTAGAGATGGGCAAATTTTCTAATAAATTACTGTTTAGAAAATTTCTCAGGAATAAATTTCAAAAATTTAACTACTACTATGGGATCCCCATATCTTTAGCTATTATAATACTATAAATATATTAATGAGACATAATACTGTACATATAATATATATATTATACTCCCTATATAAATAATTATTATTATTTAATAATAATCAGTTTTGTAAAATTTTATTGACCTTTTTATTATAGTATAGTTTAGTATAATTAAATAAATATATTTTTTACTTTAATTAGTAATTTAAATACTAATACTAATATTTAATTATTACTTTTAAAAACAATGTTACAAGATAACAAATATAGAGAAAACAAAATTAACATGGGGATCCCATAGATAGAAATTTCTTTTAGAAACTTTCTAGAAATTTCTCTATTATTTTATAAATTTCTCTTTTTTGCCAACACTAATGTCTAGTCAGTCAGTCATTTAATTTTAGTAGAAAAATAATAATATCTCAATATATATATATATATATATATATATATATATATATATATATATATATATATATATATATATATATATATATATATATATACTGTATATATATATATATATATGTTAACAAAATAAAAGTGATAATAATAATAATAATACTTATATAAYGATGACACACAAAATCAGATTTATTATACAATACAATAGTATAGTAAGATTAATAATAATAATAAAATGTTAAAATAAAATTAGTAATTGAAAATTAAATTTTTGTCATAATAATAATAATAATAATAATAATAATTATTATTATTATTATTATTACAATATATGTGTCCAGACAGACATAACTTGTATTTAATTTATATTAATATTTTTATAATTTTATGACATTTATGTGTATTTACTTGTGTATTGTATGTTAATCTCTATTAATTTACAAAATATTTAATACAGTATTATTATTATTATTAATTTATATAAATAATAATTTACACTCAATGTGTTTGAGATGTCTCTAAAGATTATGTAATATAAAAATTATTTTTTAAAAATATTATAATTAGAAATTAATGTTATTATTTAAGCAAATTATTAAAATAAGTATTTTTATCTAAAATGATTAACATCTATATAAATATAAATCATTGTAAAAACAATAACAACAAAATTATTATGTAAACAACAAAAAATAATACAWATAATTTAATAATGCAAAATAAAATAAAAATAATAATGATTTTTTTTTGCCTAAAACATTAAACATAAAAAAATGTACTTTTAATATATATATAGCGGTATTACTGTATAAATATACGGTAGTATACTGTAAATAAATATAATTAAAATGAAATTATAGTAAAATATAATAATTTAAACACATATTAAGTGTAGAAATAAATTTATAGTTAGGTTTGAAAACKATTCAAATTATTTATTGATTGAATAAAAAAAATTAAATTAATTTCTATTAAAATGTATATAAAAAAATTTTTTTTTAAATTAGTAAAATAAGTTATTAAATGGTACATTAAACATAATAAATATTTAATTATTTAGATTTTTTTCAACTAGATTCTAGTATTAATATATATATAAATAAAATGTTTGCCATTATAAGTAAACATTATTGTCATATAATATAATGTTTATATAGTACTGTACTGTACTGTACATATATATATAGATTAAATCTAACATAAACATACATTTGAATTTATATTGCAAAGTTTGCATTTGAAAATAGGAAACTAAAAAAAAAATTAAAAGCAAATAAAGTATACTATCTTAACTTTTTTTAAAAAAAATTATAGTAAACTATAAACTTAACTTTACTAAAAATAAAGTTTACTTAAAATATATTATAAACAAAATAAAAAAAAGTAATCTTTTTGAAACATTTCATATATATATATATATATTATCTTAATATTTAATTTAAATAATATTACATTATTGAACTAAAAAAAACAATTAATATAAACATTAGCATACAAATTATAATAATTAATTTAATTTACTAAAAAATTATTTTTTAAAAAATTATTCAATATATTTTGCACACACATAAACAAACAAACAAATTATTCCTAAATTTAATTATTAATTACTAAATAATTACTATTAATAGTTTTAAAAAAATCATTTAACACAAACCCTGAGCGTATGGTACGAGATGACAGAGGACAGTCCCAAACACCCATTCCTTATAAGTGAGCAAATATAATGGTGTAAACGGTACGGCAAATACACATAGAAATATATCCGATAGTGCCAGATTAGTTATAAACCAATTGGTAACGGTATGCATGGATGAGTTACGCAATACTACATAGCATACCAGTGCGTTGCCGGCTATGCCCAAGAAAAATATCAATATATATAGGCCATAGAAAAACACTTTCAGCGCTACTGTATCGATATATTCGTACATTAGTCCGCCTCCCGAACCACCACCACCAGCACCTACACTACTAGCACTACCTCCCGRTGCGCCTAACAGTGATGGCTGATCAGTTATAGTAAAATTATAGTCATAGGGTATGCCAGTCAAATTAAATATGTTTGTCGATAGGTTTGTTTTGCGTATCATATCGAGTAGCATGGTCAGCTTATCAGTAGATARCCTGGACATTAACGTACTAATCATTGGTGGACTGTGCTGGGTAGTCGATTCCATATTGTTGTTAGTTAGTTATTTGATCCTGATAATTTATTAATTAATTTTRTTTGAATGAATTGTTCCAGTTTATAATTATTATTATGTCACTGCAATGATAATTATAGAAAAAATTATTTAATTAATTAATAATAAAATTCATCAATAATTGTATAGATTATTATTTTTATTATTAWTAATATATTTATATTGTGAAATATTTATGTAATTTTATTATATATATATATATAATAGTTATTTATTTTTGAATTATTATTTGATTTTATTTTTGGTATGTTTTAGAAATTTTTTTGTTTAATGTAATTTTTTTAATAACAWCAACAACAACAAAAATCACAACATTATTATATTTATAAATTATTAATTATAATATAATAGATAAAATTTATATTTAAATATTATATATATATATATATCTAACTAATTGAGATATTAATTATAGGTTAATCTYAGCAAAAAAAATCTATTATAAGTGGTTTAGAAAAACACAAATAAAAATAGTTTACACAATATTTTTGTACTGCAAATGATTTTTATCACACAATCATACGAGAAAATTATGTTATTTTAATTTTTATAAGCAATTTATAATTGACATTATCTCTTGTATAGATTAAAATAACAAACAATTTAATAATAATAATAATAATAATAACACGTACATACACACAGATTTGTTGTTAATTATAACTAATGTATATATATTTATATATATATATATATATATATATATATATTGTGTGATATTATTATATGATTTATGTATAAAATTTAAATTTGTTTCAGACATGACATTCAGACTATTTATGTTATTATTATTATTATATATATAATATTTTTGTTTTTGAAAAACATATGTCACAATATATTTTAATATTAATATTTAATTTAGTCAGATTAAACATTTTTCTTACATTTACAATATTTATGATTGCATTATATATATATATATATATATATATATATATATACAGTATATATACGGTATATATAATAAGTTTTGAGATTAACTATTGGGAAATATTTGAATGACATATTATTACGTAATATTGCACACATAACTAACTTTATTGTATAAATATTGTTAAATTTATTATTATTTAAATAATATTAGTTTATTAGTCAAAATTCTATAATAATATACTATATTTAATATAAATATTAATTTATTTCATAATTCTATAGTAAATACACAAAACTAATTTTACATTAATATAAACAATTTGTTATATAATTTTTTTAAAAATTATTTTTATATTTTCTATACTGTATAAGGTAATATAAGGAGATAATTGCAATAAATTCATAATAATTAATATTTATATTTAAAAAAAACTTTTTAAAGTTAAATTTCAATGTCATTTTTATCATCAAGTAGATTTTTATCTTTAAAATTAAAACTATAATTTTATTGTATTACATATATCTATAATAAGTACAATACAGTACATACATGTAGATTAAGTGAATAAGTCTATTTATATGTTAATATTATAAGTAGAAAATTTAATCTAATTAATTAATTAATTTTTAATAATTTTTTTAATATATATATATTCTAATATAAATTATATAAATAATTAATAAAAAGTAATCTATTTTTCTATTAAATTTTTATAACGATTTATTGTATCTATTAATAACACATTATATGAATATTGTATATCAATGACTAACGATTTATAGTATTTAATATGGATTTTCCAAGTGATAAATCTTTTCAATTAAATATTGATAAAATTAAATAATAATTTTTGATAAATTACATAATTTTTTGTTGTCATTAATCTTTAAAGTTTTATTTTTTAAGTTATTACACACTTAACAGAATATAAATTCATATCAATTAAATGCTATTTTTATTTTTAAAAATTTTATTAACAATATTTAGTATAGAATATTGTATATAAAAAATAATAGCATGTAAACTGTTGTGTAATTTATTTAATAATTTTATTTAATTAAAAATAAAACATATTAATTAAGTTAAAATTTTATTTTGATTTTTTAAATTACAAAATTTAAACTGAGGTTCAAAAAATGGTTAAAAAAACTAAACATAACAATGAAATAAATTTGGATTTATTTTGTTTTCTAAACAAAAAAAAAATAAATAAAAGATTATTCCCATATGTATTATCATTAAATAAAATACATAATATCTCTCTCTCTCTCTCTCTCTCTCTCTCTCTCTCTCTCTCTCTCTCTCTCTCTCTCTCTCTCTCTCTCTACTATCATTAACTTTTATTTTAATGAATAAAGTTATAATGTATTACTAAATAAAAAATAACTAAAATAATGGACAAAATCACTAATATCTGTTTGGATGAATCCACAAAAAATGTTATACACTATATAAATAAATAAAACAAAATCAAACTATAGTAATGATAGGCATAACATTGTATTAAATGACTGTTTTTTTATTTTTGTTATTGTTTTTTCACAACTATAAATATCAATAATAAAGTTATATAGTTTAGTAAAACAAAATATAAATCACTATTTTCTATATATATTTCTATATCTAACTCATCGCTAAATAATGTTTTTACATACATTATATGTATAAATACAATATATTAAATATAAAATAAAATAGTTTATTAAAATAAATGATCATAAACATAAATTTAAATTAAATATTTTGTTTTATTTTTTAATACTATATTAATTCTACTATTGAATAAAATATTTATATAATTATATATATCAATATATATATAATTAACAATATAATTTATATAACAATTTAAATAAATCGTTCAAATTTTATGTAATTTTCCAAAATAAAAACTAGCAAAAAATATTATTTAAAAATAATATTTATAATATTTAATTTAATTTTAATTTATTGTTTGTGTATTTTGTTTATTTGTGTATAATTTTAATAAATAAATAAATGTATATTTTTGAATATTAAATAATTTTTTTTAATTATGACAAATAATAATATATGTAATAATAATAATATGTTCACTAAAGTATATAAAATCTTAATATAAAAAAATTAAATTAAGAGTATTTTCTAAAATTAAATATTACAAAATATTTAAACAAAATTTAAATTATTAAAATTATTGAATATATATATAAACCAAAATTTTTTTATGATTTATTATTCACACTCAATCTTTCAATAAAAACACAATGAAAAAAAGTATTACACTATTTTTTTTTTGGTACAAATTTTATTGTTATTGTTATATAAAATAGACAAAAAAAAAGTTTTTTTATTGTCAGTTTTCAAGTTTGTGTGTGTGTTATTCAATGGTATGGGTATTATATGCAACAAACAAAACAAAACGGGTATTAATATAATATTAGAAAATCTCTTTTACTTTATTTAATATATTACATGAGGTTTAGTCAACGATAAAAACAAGATAATAAAAATCAATGTTTAAATCACTATAAAAATATATTTACAGTACATTGAATATACAGTATTATACTATACTATGCTATCTCTCTCTCTCTCTCTCTCTAAATATATATATATAATATATTGAATTGTTTAATACAGAATATTCTGTGTGTATTTCAATGCAAACAATACTAATAATAATAAAAATTATTTATCAATGAATTAAAGTTTATATAAGAAAATTGTTGTACACTTTATATGATATATATATATAATAGACTATATATTGGATTTAATTCAATTATTTCTATAGATTGTTGCTTATCTATTGATTAAAAAAAAAACTTTTTTTATTGGTATTATTATTTTCATAAAATTACTTTTTTTAGGTTATATTGTATTGGATAACAAGTTATTATAACCAAAAAAAACTATTATTATTATTAAAGCAAAATAATTATATTGTGTAATAAATATGATAACAATATTTACTATTATATTATACTGTATTATGTTTTTATAGCTCTCTCTCTCTCTCTCTCTTTCTTTCTATTAAATCTGTTATCTTTGGTTTAGAGAAAAATTAAAATATAATAATAAAAAAAATAAATAAATACAACGACAATAACTATTTTAATAGATTAATAATTTATTTGTTTACTAATAAATTTTAGTAGTTTTTTATATATATATATAGATAATACAGAAATTTAATAAATATTATATTATCTAAAACAATAAGGTAATCTAATATAAATATTAACAAAACAATAACAAAAAAAAAGTTGATAAAATATTAATATATAAAAAATATTTTCAGTATTTTATATATACAGTATATAAATAAGTTTTTATACAATATTATTTTTATAATATATAATAATAATAAATGTTAGTCATATACCAGTACATAGACATATACAGTATATATTAATAGATAAATCATTGTATTATAAATAAATAATTTTTTTTGTAAGATAATATTGTTATAAATAATTAATTTTAACTTATTATTGCAGGTATTATTATTATTGTTAATACTTGATATCTTAATTTTACATTTTTTAAAACTATATATTGTATTATTGAAATTATTATTTTTTAATGTATTAATATCGTAATACAATTATTATTCTCCCCTTAAATAAAATATAGTGTTTATATTAGATAAAATACTTAACTATTTTTTATATTTAAATTTTATTAAAAAATGAATAATTTATAAATTTTGTTTTTTAACTAACTATTGAAATATTAAAAAAATACAGTTTTATAATTTTATCCCATTATTGAGCAACTCATATAAATTGCAAACATTTATTTTATATAAGAAAATAAAAATATAGTTTATTTCTATTAATAATTTTAAATTTTTATAATAATAAAAAATGTTATTTGTTGAAAATAATTACAAAATTTTATTTATTTTTTATTATTACAATATTAGTGAAATATTTTGCAATTATTGTTAAAATGTATTTTTTCTATTGAAAAATATATATTTTTACAGTATTTTTTCCTAATCTCATAATAAGTTTAGAAAAATTTAATAATAATTTAATATTATATACTGTACTAATGCGACAATTTTATTTTTTATATAATAGTTTTAAAAAAACAATTTTATATAATCAAAAAGCAATCTTTAGTTTTTAATATTTTTTTAAACGATTATTTATTTTTTATTATTATTTTTTAATAAATTTTTTATTGAATAATTTTTTCTAAACTAGTAGAAATAATACAAATAAAAATTGTTTATTTTTTATAGCATATAATTGTTTTTATTTATTTATTTTTTTCTCAATTTAACACATAATAATTATTTTTTAAAAAAAAGATATTATATTATTCACTGCATTAAGTGTTGGCATAAAAAAATTAAAAGAAATTTCTAGAAAGTTTCTTAAAAATGTTAATTTTGTTATCCAAATATTTGTTATCTGTTTACAATATATTATAATTATTCAATAAAAATATTATTATTATTATTATTTAAATTAACAATTAAATTGAATTATGAATTAAAAATACTAAATAAAATTTTTACAAAACATATAATTACAATATTAATAGAATAGGAGATCTCATATTATAATAATAAAGTAAAATTTCAATATAGAATTTCGATAGAAATTTTCAATTTACACATCACTAACTGCACTAGTATTGAATATTATTTTTATTTTAAAAATAATATCAATAATACAAATATTTTTTGCAACATTAATTTTCAAAAAAAATAAAATTTTTCATCAAAATAATAAAACAATAATATTTTTTATTAATAAATGTTTATTGATTTATTGAGTGTAATATTTTATATATATATATATATTTAATAAATACGATTAAAATATCTAAATGTAAGTTAAAAAAAAACTTAACAACAATTTTCACGTCTATGTATTAATATTAATTTATCAATATTTTATTAATTAAATTATTTATTATTGTTATTAATATTAAATCACAATAGTCATCAATGTGATAATATACCCTGATAAGAATATCTTATTTTATATTATTATTATTATTAAAATTTTCAATATGTTATTGAAAAAGATAAATATATATATTTTTTAAAAATATTGAGAAATTTTATTTTAAGTATAGATATTAAATTGAAAGAGAGAGAGAGAGAGAGAGAGTGAGAGTGAGAGAGAGAGAGAGAGAGAGAGAGAGAGAGAGAGAGAGAGAGAGAGAGAGAGAGAGATTTATCCATACATATCGTACAAACAAATTGATAAAATATAATATTGAATACTCTATTATTAAGAAAAATAGATATATTATATAAATTTGAAAGATTATATTATATCAATATATTGTGTGTGTATATATACATACAGTATATATATTATATAGACTTTTTTTATTACGTTTTTTTTGTTGTTGAAAAATAGTGACAGAAAATAACCTATTTTTACCAATAAATGAGTAGTAATATAAAACACAATATTGTCTACTATTATATATATACATATATAATCTGTAAATTTAAATTTATATACTTTATATTTATTTTTTTCTCCGTATAAATTTATAATGATAAACATTTTTATATATATATATTGTATCTCATATATAGATACAATAAGTCAATACAATACAAGTTATTAGATATAATGATATATATTTTTTCTGGGAATTGCACTAATAATATGAAATACAAAAAACAATAAAATAAAAGATGAAATAAAATCTGTAAACAATATTAGATTTTTATGGAAAAAAACAAATACACTATAAATAATCTATTTTTTTTAAATATATATTTTACAATATTGAAAATAGTAATCATTGTTGGTTATATTTAGTATATTAGTATAAAATTGATAAAGTAAAATAAAATTTAATAGTTTATTATTGAAAATACATTAATTATAATTATAATAATTAATACTAATACAGCAAATGTTTTAAGTGTTTTTGATAAATTATAGCTAAATTATAACTTGATTAATAGTGATATTTAATATAAATACATTAATATAAAAAATTAATTATCTTTGATAAATGATTAAAGTAAATAAATGATGATCGTGATGATGCTGATTTTATTTATTTAATTTTATTACACTATACTAAAACAAATTTAAAAGATTTAAAAATATAATGTTTAATTTTAATTGAAATAATAAGTTAAAAAACTAGAAAATAATTTTGTTTTGAAAATTATTAGTTTGAATTGTTTTTGTTAATAAATTTTAAATTTAATTTAACATATCGTCTAAATCTATAGGTAATTATTCTATTGATTTATAAAAAATAATTTAATTAAATATAGTATCATAAATAATTGATAATAAGATTATCTTATATTATGCAGTATATTATTAATTTATAATACAGTATATAATATTAAAATGCTAATTATTCAAACATATAACACATAAAATATAAAATAAGATATTTATCTAATGTATAGCAAATACAAGTATAGTACATGTTTTAACGCAACTTATGTTACAATTTGCTAATAATTATAGTATATTTATTTAATACATAATTATTATAAATAAGACACGTTTAGTAAATTATTTAATATAAATTAATTATAATATAAACTAAATTAATTTACTAAAAAAAATTCACACTAAAATATTTAATCAATAAATTCTAAGTAATGTAACAATTTTTTTTTGCAACTTAATTAATTAGTCATTTTTATTAATGCTTGAAATGTGTTTTTACTGTATTTTATTTTTTTGTTTTTTTTTTGTTTCTTTATGTTTTATTTTTAACATTTATTTTCATCTATTAGTTGACAGCATTTAAATACATGACACACACATTAATATACATTTTGTTGTATGACATAATTAAATTAAAAATACCAAAAAAAAATTTGCACAATTTACATTTACAAATGTTATAGAAAAGTTATACAAATTATAAAAAAAAACATTACAAATAAATTTTCAATACTATTATTTAGAATCTCAATATACATACAAAAAAACAATTTGTTTTTTTTGCAAATAATTAATTAGTTTTTTCTCATGTGATGACAATTGGCTTAGATTTTTGTTTTTTTTTATTATTATTGTTTGTTGTTTAGTGTAGTTTAGTGTATATCAATATAATGAAAAACAACAAACAATTAGACAGACAATAGACAGTAACTAGAAATGGGATCTCTCTCTCTCTCTCTCTCTCTCTCTCTCTCTCTCTCTCTCTATGTATTTATGTATGAATTGTTTGTATTAATCGTTGAGGACAGGGATGTGTCGGCAACTAACTAACTAAAACATAAAGAGAGAGAGAGAGATTGCTGAGACTATTCCCAATATAATAATAATAACAATTAGTATTATTATTATTATTATTATTACAGTAATAACATGATAAAATACTTTTAACATCAATATTGTATATAATATTTTATATACAGTATATTAGTATAAATATTAATATATATATATATATATATTATAAACTTTGGACACTTAGATTTGGATACCCAGTGGACAGTTTAGATAAATTTTTTTTTTTTAAATCTATACAACAATCATTGGGTAGTACTGTACAGTAGATACAATGTAAAAGTAATGTTAAAGTAAAGTTAATGATCACACCATTACAGTATTATTATTATTATAATAAATTATTTAAACCCAATATGTCAAATAGCAATACACATAACAGTATAGTACAGTATTTTAGTATTGCATTTACAGTTATTTATTTATTTATTTTTGTTGTTATAATTTATTGTTTTTCTTTCATTTACCGACAATTTTTTTTGACATTTTGACTGCAAATCTCTATTAGGAATTTACTTTTTAGTTATCAAATCAATTCATTCATTATTTATACAGAAAGAGAGAGAGAGAGAGAGAGAGAGAGAGAGACCGGAATATTCTCTCTCTCTCTCTCTCTCTCTCTCTCTCTCTCTCTCTCTCTTTCATAGAGAGAAATAAGTGTTTAGAGACTATACTGCACTGGTATGTCATTTAACAAAATACTGGTTCCCAATAAATAAATAAAAATCAGGAAAAACACAAACAAACAAATAATAAATTTTGAGTTTGATTTTGATTTGTTGTCCATTGAATTTTTAGTAGTTTACAAAACTTTTGTTGTTATAAACAAAAATGATAAAACTTTTTTTTTGTTTTGTTGTTTAGTAATTTTCTCAAATTAATCCCTAAATTTTATTTTTATTAATCTATTTTTCATGATTCAAATCTATATAAATAATTTATTTTTGTTGTTTCAATAAATTATTAGTATATTAATATATATATATATATATATATATATATATATATATATCAATATTTAAATAATATTATTATAAATTGTGTGTATCATATAAAATAAAATTCATATAAAAAAAATTTACTTATGTTTATTATTATTATTTTTTTAATTATATTGTAGTTTTCATTGTTATATAATTATAATTTATATTAACTAAACTAATAATAATAATAATTAACTAACAAAATGCTACAATACTATTGTCAAATGAGACTATAAGTATAGTAACAGTATATCTATTTATTTTTTTTGTTGTTGAGAGGACAGGCATTTGACACCCATAAGTGTATTATCAAAAAAAAATAAATAACATAACGTATTGATCCCAGTCTTACACTTTTACACTATACTATTAGCTTATTTTTTTGCAACAATAAAAAAAATCAATACAAACAACAACAACAAAAATCACTGTCCAATCACTTTCATATATAACACTCAAAGTTTGTCTAATCATTAAATCAATATTAGTATCTCTTATTTTTGATGTTTGTTATCAAATCATTTTTAAGTAGAGTAGAGATAAAAAATTTTAGTGTATTTTTTTATACAGCAATAAAAAATTTAGTAATTTATTTTTTTTAAATGTATAAGAGTCATGTAGTTAACTATAGTTAACAATTTTGATTAACTAGAGTTATAAATCAATTGATAAAAATATCGTAATTTTTTTTTTGAAACTGTATAATAATTGTATTATAAATATATAATTCAATTAAAAAATGATTACCGTAGTTTTATATTATATAAAGTAGTTAAATATTTAATTTTCCAATCAATTAGATTATAAATATACTGTATATATAATAATTTAAATATTAAATTAAAGTTATGCAATAAAATTTATTATTAATATTATTAAATTTAAAAAAAAATTTCCACTACAATCAATTTTATTCAACAACAAAAAAAACAGTTTTAATTTAATATGTTTAGATTTTTAGACAACACAAAAATAATAGATAACAAAATAATAATAATATACACAAAATAAAAGTTTTTTTTATTTTATTGTAATATATTCAACAATAACCGCAACAAAAAATCTCAAATATATTTGATAAGTTTGTATTGTTTAATACTGTATTATACTATTGTGTATAAATAAATAATAAAAACAATCATTCAAAAACAAAATTAAATTGATTTTGATTTTATATTATATAAACGTATATATCTATACCTATATATATATATATATATATATATATATATATATTTTAATTAAATTATATGAAAACATTTGATATATACACAGAAAATTGATTGCATTTATTGCAAACAAACAAACAAATAAATAATATTATAAAATATTCAGTCAATTGGCATAATATTAGTTTAATATTATTAAAACCAGTATAACATGTGTGTGTTATATGCAAAAACATTTTCAAAATTTAAATAATAAAACACTTTTTTCGTAAATATAAAACATTGAAAATTTTGTTTTTTAGAAAAAAAACACAAAATTTAATATAAAGTTTATATACTAAGCTATGTTAAAAGCTATATAAAATTTAAGTTGTTTTATTTTTATTATTATTGTTTGTTTGTTAATAAAAATTTATTTAAATTATTTTATATACAAAACAAAAATGTCAATGTATGCTATGTTTAATATTTTTTTTTTAAAAATTTATTTATACTTTAGTAAAAATATTTTTTTAATCTATACTACTAGTAGTAGTAGTAGATACTGTATTATATGATAAAATATAAATATTTATGTAAATTATATATAATTTTATATATTGATATTATGTATTTCATATATGCATTATTTTTATATATATATATATATTTATACTATATATTATAAATAAAAAAATATTTTTCTTAATAGTTTTTATTATAAATCTCTATTTTATATTAATATTTAAATAACTATATTATATAAATAGTTTTTTTCTTATACATATTTAGATAAAAATTTCTTATTTTATATAAATAGATAATAAATACTATTTTAAATACTATTACCAAAATTTTATGAGCAAAATCATATAATCAAGTTTAAGTAACTTTTAATGTATGCAATATATTTATTTTTATAATATATATACTAATATACAGTGTATATATATATTATAAATCCAATTTTATGAGTTATTTTTAAAAAAATATTATCTAAAAAAATGTTTTAATAATATACAGTTATATAGAGTACTATAAATATAATTTATTTAAATCTACTTTATACTACTACTATAGTATATTGCATGTATAAAATGCAAATAAATAAATAACTAAAATTATTTTTGATATAATATTTACAAATATTGAATAAATAAATAAAAAAGTTTTGTTTTTATTATTGTTGTTGTTTATATACTGTATAATTTTAATATTTATTTTGTATTGTATTATTTTTTTTGTAACAAATAAATTGTATATTTTTCATGTAATCCCTTTAAAAAAACAATACTATAAATATTACAATATATTATATAACTTATATTTACATATTTATGGTAAATATGTTTTATTATTTGTGGATTTATCTCTTTATTTTGTGTTTATATAATATATTCAAAAGTTACTTTAATTTTTCAACTAAATATTAAATATATACTTTTTTTTAAATATTTAAATACTAAATAATTATTGTATTAAATGTTGTTATTATTAATATAAATTTACTTATTATTTGACAGTTAAGTAAACGCCTAAACATTTATTTTTTTAAGAAAAATTATAAAATAAAATAGATTTTAAGTACTAACATAAAAATTTCTATTAACAAATTAGTATAAATTAGTTAGCATTAAATATAAAAAATTTTAGTATATAAATATTGTACAAAAAAATTGACTTTTATAAAAAAAGATGAATTTATTTTCTAATGTATTTTGTGATTTTATTTTAGTTTTTATTAGATATATTTTTTATAATTAGTGATGATTTTTTTATGTATGTTTAAATCTTTTACGCCCATTACTTAACATAATTATAAAGTTTATTAATAATGCTAATGCATACATACACACACACACACACAAACACACACACACACACACACACACACACACACACACACACACATAGACCCACATACACACACATAGACACACACACATACATACAATCACAAACTCATTCACAGACATTCAATACTTTTAGTTTTTAATCCTTAAGTATTTTTTTAAACAACAAAAAAATCACAAATATGTAGTATTTTTCTTAGTATTTAATGACTTAGAAATACCGTAAATGAGTGTTTTTTTAAAAAATGTGCAAAAAAATAAAATATAAAGAAACACTATAAACACTACATTATATAAAAATTATATATATATAGTTTATATCATGTACAGTAGTTACAGTTATAAATACTATGTTTTTAAAGTAAATTATATCTATATATATATATATATATATAKATAACTATTTTCTTACCGTATTTTGATTGTGGATTTAAAAATTTTTTTAAAAAGAAATTATTATATATTTCTCCGTTTGAAATATAATACTCTTATATATACTTTTTCTTTAACAACACTAACAACCAAATAACACAACACTAATGTGTGAAATAAAAAACTGTGATTTTATTTTTTGGTGATTTTGTTGGTTGTCTTTCAAATCGGATGTCATTGAAAAAAACAACAGTCAGTCAGTCATCTAATGGATTGCACTGTACTTTGCGTTTTGAGATTTTTATTTTAGATTTTTTTGTTTGTTTGTTTGTTTGACATCAACTGTAATGATAGAGAAAACTGAGAATAAATACATATAGATTTAATGTTAAATATGTTTTATCGATATAATGTAGAAATATGTTTTTATTTTCTATCAATAGATTTTTGTTTGCTATTACTAATGTGTATGTGTATGTGTATGTGTATGTGTATGTGTATGTGTATGTGTATGTGTATGTGTATGTGTATGTGTATGTGTATGTGTATGTGTATGTGTATGTGTATGTGTATGTGTATGTGTATGTGTATGTGTATGTGTATGTGTATGTGTATGTGTATGTGTATGTGTATGTGTATGTGTATGTGTATGTGTATGTGTATGTGTATGTGTATGTGTATGTAAAATATTTTTATTATAAATACGGTTATTTATTATTTAACGGTATAAATGTATCTATGATTTAACTTTTAAACTCTGTATAATTAATGTATATATTTTGTTTAAAATTTGTTAAAAATGTCACCAGAAGAAAAAACATTAATAAAAGTCAAAAAATTTTGTTTGTCAACTATAACACTAATATTAAATATAATAAATGATAACAAAAGAAAATTAATATATAATATTTAATAATACATGTATAATATCTTATAAACTAAAAAATAAAATAGCGTTTTGTTTTTGTAAACTAATTAGATGTCAATAATAATTAACTTTAATTTGTTGAAAATCTGTATCATATTTATACAGATCCTGTTTATTGTCAATATATAACAGTATATAAAATAATAAAATTTTTGATGTATTTATCAAAAAAAATTAAATAAATTTTTCGGATAAATACATCAAAATTTTTATTATTTGCTGTATTATTATTATCATTAATATAATGTAATATTTTATAAGTCAAAAAAAATTTGTTGATACAATCAGTTTATGTTTTTTATCACTAATTTGTACACACAAAAAAACTACAACAACAACAAAATTGTTTGATACTTATCAACAATGGCTAGCAATTTGTTATTTTAATTAAGCTTATATTGCAAAAATAAAATTTAAGCACAAATTAACAACAATAATTATACAAGCTAAATTAAAATAACAACAAAAAATTTTGTTTGGTTATTCAAAACAAAACAAAAAAAAGTTAAAATGCTATTAAAAAAATAACTATAAAGTCTAAGGTAATAATGTTTAATAGTTTTGCGTAATTATAAAAAAATAAACTTTTATTTTTTGCTGATTTCTATAAAATACTAATAATAATAATAATTAGCAAGTTTTAAGTATTATTATTATTATAATTATTTTTTTGTTAAGTATCATTATTATTTTAGGTTTACATCATTAATATACAATATATATATATATATATATATATATATGTATCAAAATTTATAATATTAATTATTCAACAACAAAAAAAAGATTAAAATATTATTATATCTATTGTATTTAATACAGAACTATAGATTAACGAAAAACCATAAAATTTCCAATTAGTAAAATGTTAAACATATATATATAATAATAATTATTATTATATATATAAATCAATTGCAGTCCCAATAATATCCATCTAATTAATACAGTAATTATTTTTATAAAAATTAGTTTAGACAACTTAAATGAAAAAAAAGTTTTTAATGATTGAACTAAACATTATTATGTGTTTTATAACTAAACATTATTTTTATAATGATAAATAAAAAAATTAAAAAAATAGTAAATGTATTGTATTTTTCTACATACCGTATATTTACAATACAAATATAAAATAAATTGCAAATATTTATTTAATAACAATTACTTATTTTAGTTTAAATTATACCCAATATTCATATAGATTGCAATGTATGTATAAAAAATTGCATTGATTTTAAAACTAATTAATAGCAAAATTATTTAATTATATTAATTTATTCATCAAAATTTATTATCAATAGATTCAATGATGAAAACTTAAACAAACGTAAAACACATTTTTTAAAAAACATTTTATTAAACAAAACTATGTTTTTAATTTTGTTTTATAAAACACTAACTAGTTTAATGTAAACAACACATTGTTTTATTATTATAATAATTATTTTTATAATTTAAATAATTTTATTATACAGTAAACTAATACACAGTTTTTCTCAAATTTGCTAAAGTGTTAAAAAGTTGGTAATATATCTTTTTTTACAAATTATTTATTGATTATATTTAAATTTTTAAAAAATATAATAATTTGTATTTTAATTTAGCAAGTTTAGTATTTTTTTAAAAATATATATAATATTAATAATAGTTTTTAATAGATAGATAGATAGATATTTATATCAATATTTTTACAACTATTTTGATAACAATATAGTTTATCAAAATATATTTTTATTGTTATTTCAAAATCAATAGTTCAAAATAAAATATAAAATTATTGGCAAATAAACTATTATTATTATTAAATTATTTATTTACTCAACCAAATACAATACACTAATATTAATAATAATAATAATAATTGTGAAATAGTTTGACAAAACTATACAATACATACCACATCACTACAAAAGTATAACTATTATTGTTATTATTATTATTACTACAATTGGCCTTAAGTTAGAAAATTTGATATTTATTGTTGACTTATAATTATATATATATATAATTTTTTTTTTCGCTTAATATGTTTTCATTCCCTTTCTCTCTCTCTCTCTCTCTCTCTCTCTTTCTAATAAAGTTTTTTGTTGTGTTGGGTGATATATAATATATATTTTTCTACTATATGTGATAGGTTAATTCATTGGTAAATTTAATATATATATATATAATTTATATATATGGTTGGATTAATATAAATTTATATACAGTATATACCTGTACACTATAAAGCTTTACACATTGAGCACATAGTATGTATCAATATATCAAATAAAAAAGCAGTTTATATATATTCTGTATATAAATATAATATACGATATTTTTATGATAACAAAAATATAGTATAGCAATTATATACAGTATTATAAGATATATATATATATATTGATATATTATTATAGTGTAGGAGTTTCAGTATGTGTGTGGATTGTAATATATCAATATAATAAGTGTGTGTGTGATTGTGTGTGTGTGTGTGTGTGTATGTGTGTGTGTGTGTGTGTATGTCTATGTGTAATGCTGTATTAAGTGTATACTATATTGTCTATTAGACCACAAATAATAATAATAATAATTAGTCTATTCAATGGGACAAATGAAATATATCTTATTTATTGTATATATCATAGTATACTGTACTTTATATACTGTATATATATACAGTAGGTTTATAATAAAGTATATTATATTGACACAGTGTATGTATAGTAATCTAATTATTTTTTGTTGTTATGTATTATTAATATCAATATCAACAATAAATTAAACAATAATTAATAATTAGTATAAAAATAATTAATTTTGTCAATTAATTTTAATTGTCAAAAAAATCAATATGGTTTTTATTTAAACATTGTTTTAAATAATTAATTATTGTTATTCAGTATATATACAATATATATAGATTTACAGTATATTTATATCCAAAAAGTATAATCCAAAAAAAATCAATCATAAGTTATTGAACATTGAAAATATAAATCATAGGTTAAGTGCACTATAATAAATTAAATACAATTTATATATTACACTATTATATATAATATACGATATATTGATATTAATATTATTATTAAGTTTATTTAAGATTAATATTACGCATATTACTATATAACTGTATTGATTATTACATGTATAATATGGTGTATGTAAATGTTTAGTTTTGACTTAATCTAATATCAATATCAATATATTTAATATATATATATATATATATATATAAATTTATATAAGATTAAAATAATTCAATATACAATTATTAATACATATTAAATCATATACTATAGTATATACAGTACAGTATAACTGTACTAATAATCTAATTTATAAACAAAGTTAAATATTAAGCCATATTTACATATAATTTCTATGTCATTAAGTATTTATTTATTTTTTTATTAAAAATATACAACTTTTAGATATAGATATTATATACACTACAATACTAATGCTTATTATATCTCAATATCTATATAATAATTATTTATTAATAAAAAATTTTCAAAAAAAAACAGTATAAATAATAATATAACAATTTGTGTATTAATTTATGTTAATCAAACACTATATTAAAGTTTTTTTTAAAAATAAATAGTTATGCATTATGCGATTTAATTTATCAATTAAAAAATTATATTATTTGTTAGTTATTATATTTATCATATTATAATTAAATATAGAGTTTAATATAGCTTTTAATGATTTTTTTAAAAAAAATTAAATGTAAATGTAATAGAGATTATTGTATTTTAAAAAGCAAATAATAAGTTTTTAATAATTAATTAGAAATAAATAAAAGTTTGTTAAACTGTAAAATAATATATTAATGACTTTTAGATTTGAAAAATTTCTATAAATAAATAACAAAAAAAATTATTATCACATAATAAAATCAATATATTATACAATCTAAGACATTAATAATGTTATTATAGTTCAAATGTAATTATGCAAAAAAATTGTTATTGAAAATAATTATAATACAATCAATATTATTACAAATTATTTTTATAGAAATAAATTAATACAATATAAATAGTTTTATTTTGTTAAATTAAAATATAAGTTAAATTTAATCATTAGATTACATATAACCCATAATTAAAAACATCATTTGACCGCAAATATAGAAATATTCAAACAATTCATAGGAAGTCATTGGAAATAAATCCAAACAATAGAAACCAATTGATGGACCCAATAGTCGTTCATTGAATTGCAATAGTTTTAAACGTATAGTTAGCCGTAGATTAGGATTACGGGCTAAATAACTATAGATTAGATTAAGTGGTTTATGGGCCCAATTGTTAATACGTGAACAGCTTATAGTTGAAATTAATAATAATGTAACGGCAAATGTTAGGCAATATATTGTAAATAATTTAACAAATCTATTGGATTCACTGTGAAATGATCCATAAATATTGAATAATATGGGAGGCGTTACAAAATAATATAATAAAAATACAATCCATTTCATTAAATCATTGTTTAAATCGCTAATAATTATACATATTTTATTATGATCTCTAATTAACGATAATATATAATCTTGTTGTTGATTTTTATATAGTAAATTACAAGTGCTATTATTATTATTATTATTATAATTATCATTTCTAGCATTAAATTTGAACATGGTCATATCTAAACTAGTATATAATTTAGAAAATTTAATACAAAAATATTTTGATCCACCATATATTACTGGAAATGATATATAAATCATACTGATACCTTTAACTATGAATACTAAATTCATTAATATACTAATAATTAGTATAATAAAAGTGCTTGCTGAATTATTGATAAAATTATAATATAAATAATATGCATAAAACAAAATTAGCATAGTCAACAGTGATGTCAAATAAATCATCTGATTTTGTATATATTTAGTAAATATAGTCAAATTTGAAACTAATTTTTTATAATTGTTGTTATTTAATTGATTGTATTTTAATTGATAAATATATTGAAAACATTTAGCCGAATGCGTTAAATCTAAATAATGTATAAAACAGCTGCCAATAAATGTATTCAAACAACAAAAAGTTTTAAATATCGATATGAGTGTTGAATTTGTTAATAGATAAGTTGGATCACAGAATAATTCATTTATCCATTGCTTAAATAATTATAAAAATGATTTTAAATATGTTTAATATTTATAAAAAAAAATTTATAAATAAATAATTAATAATAGACTTACTTTATTAACATATAAAATAGCGGCAAATTTTATACAATTCAAAAACATTACAAAATCCAATAGTATTGCTATAATTATGCGCCATTTGTTTGGAGTTTTACCCCCAATATAGCTATCAATATCGGGACTAATTATTATATAAAATTTTCGACCAATGCGTTCAAATCGTTCAATTAGTTGTTTATAGTTTACATTATTATTAGTATTATAATCAATTGGAAATACCATATTATGTTTAAACCGATTAAATTTAAGTTTTCTCATATAGTAAACTAATAACTTGATAATAAAATAATAGATATTTAATAATAGTTTAGTCAATTTTAATAGTACCATGTTGATAAATTTATATATAATATTGTAGTGTATATATATATATATATATTATAATATTATAGTAATCTCTAAGTTATAATTATTATTACTATATTTTTTTATAGTAAACTTAAATATCATTATTATTATAATTTTTAAGTATTCAAGTGAACTAATGTTTAATAATTATATAAATAATTATATAAATAATTATATAAATAATTATATAAAGTTAACTAAAAGTTATATTTTTATTAGTGAATAATGTTTTTATTTCGTGTAAAATTATATATAATTTATTTTTGTTTAATTGAACTTTATAAAATTGTGCAATTAGATTTATTTGATATTTATTTAGTGTACACCTATATATTTATTATTTATAACTTATAACTAATATAACTAAATTATTTGTATTATTACAATTACATTATACAATGTTATAACAGGTTAAATGTAATTAAAAAAAATAAATACAATTAATATTAATACTATCTATTGATTGTTTAATTTTTGAAATGATTTACATTAAAACTATAAGACCTACATTATTATTGATTAGATTATAATTAATTTTCAATTTATATAAATATTCAATTAATTTTTTAATTAAATAATTAAAATATTTTGATAACAATTTACAGAACATTTTCAATATTAATTAATTATTTTAATAATTTATTTTATATTGTTAATTATAATTATAATTTCTATTGCCAAATATTATAAACAAATATTAATGTTTTCAATTATTGAGTTTATAATGATTTTTTATATAAATGTAAATGTAACAAGCACAAATATTAAGACTCTAATAACTTAAATAGAAATAAAATAAAAGTTTGTTAAACTATAAAATAAATATTAATGACTTTTAAATATCTATAAATATAAGAAATTATTTTTATTAATAGATAATTAAATCAATACATTAAACAGGTTATAACAATCTTAAAGTTCAAATGTAATTAATCAAAATAAAATTATAGATTTATTATAGTTTTTTTAATGATTTTTTTAATAAATATTTATACTATATTAATAGGGTTTTTTTGTTATATTAAATTATAAGTTAAATTGAATGATTAGATTATATATAACCCATAATTAAAAACATCATTTGACCGCAAATATAGAAATATTCAAACAATTGATAGGAAGTCATTGGAAATAAATCCAAACAATAGAAACCAATGGATGGACCCAATAGTCGTTCATTGAATAGCAATAGTTTTAAACGTATAGTTAGCCGCAGATTAGGATTACGGGCTAAATAACTATAGATTAGATTAAGTGGTTTATGGGCCCATTTGTTAATCTGTGAACAAGTTATGGTTGAACTTAATACTAGTGTTACGCCAAATATCAAACTATATATTGTAAAAAATTTTACTAATATATCGGATTCACTGTGAAATGATCCATAAATATTGAATAATATGGGAGGCGTTACAAAATAATATAATAAAAATACAATCCATTTCATTAAATCATTGTTTAAATTGCTAATAATTATACATGTTTTATTATGATCTCTAATCAGTGATAATATATGATTTTCATGTTTATTTTTATGTAGTAAATTACAAGTGCTATTATTATTTGAAATTTTAGCATTAAATTTCAACATGGTAATATCTAAACTAGTATATAATTCATTAAATTTAATACAAAAATATTTTGATCCACCATATAATATTGGAAATGATATATAGATCAAACTGACACTTTTAATTATAAATACTAAATTCATTGATATACTTAAAATATATTTAGAAATAATTTTTTTATATATAGAAAAAATTAAATATATTATAAAAAGATAATTAAAGACAATAACTTATATAATTAATGATAGACTTACTTGATTTACATATAAAGTAGCGGCAAATTTGATAAAATTCATAAACATTACAATTTCCAATAGTATTGCTATAATAAGGCGCCGTTTGCTTAGTGTTTTACCACTAATATAGCTATCAATATCGGTATTAATGAATATATAATATTGACAACAAATACGTTCAATACGTTTAATTAGTTGCTTTATTTCTATATAATTTACATTATTATTATTATTATAATTATTATTAGTATTATCAATAGGAGCTACACTATTATGACTAAACTGATTAAATTCAAGTTTTCTCATATAGTATACTAATAAATTTTGTAGAAAATTATAGATTCTGTTAAGCAGGTTAAGCAATTTTAATAGTACCCTGATCATAATTAATTTTTAATATATATTATTAAAATAATATAATTTATTATTTTTATTATAATTTCTAATTTTTTTTTGAAGTATTCAAGTAAATAGTTTGCAGTTAACTACAGTTTAATTATATAAATATAGTTAACTAAAAAATTTTTGTTTGTTTATATAATGTTTTTATATCGTGTGTAAAATATGATAATTTTATTATTTGTTTCTATTATCAAATAATGCAATTTTGTAATATATTTTACTACAGTTATATTTTGTATAAAAAATTTAAAAAAAAGTTTATTAAACTAGGCAAAATTAATGACTTTAGATATACAGTATATATATTAATAATATATAAAATAAATAGAAATCTATATATTGAATATTTAATTGTATTAATTATTATTTTTTAAAAGTAATTTTCCAGTAATTTGAAAATAATAAAAATAAATTTTTAATAGTTATAGTTATTAGTATTAATATTTAAATAATTTTATTTAATTAAATCTTATTGCAAATTAAATATTGTTTAATTTTGTTAATAGAGTATACAATTAATAATATATTATCATAATTTTTTTTAATTAAATTAATATACGGAATATTTTTTTTTGTATATTTGAAATAAAACATTATTTGATCACAAATATAGAAATATTAAAATAATTACCATTATATATAATTGGCATTCAGTGTTACATAAGCTATAACAATGTTTTTTTAAGTTAAAATGTAATTATTAAAAAAGTTTTAGTAAATAAATTATATTACTATTATAATTTTTGATGTATTTTACAAATTTTATACAATATATATATATATAATTTGTTGTTATGTTAAATGATTAATAAATTAAAATATTAGATTATATATAACCCATAATTAAAAACATCATTTGACCGCAAATATAGAAATATTCAAACAATTCATAGGAAGTCATTGGAAATAAATCCAAACAATAGAAACCAATGGGTGGACCCAATAGTCGTTCATTGAATTGCAATAGTTTTAAACGTATAGTTAGCCGCAGATTAGGATTACGGGATAAATAACTATAGATTAGATTAAGTGGTTTATGGGCCCATTTGTTAATACGTGAAAAAATTATGGTAAAACTTAATAATATAGTAATGCCAAATATTAATATATAAAATGTATATAATTTGGCAAATTTATCGGATTCATTGTGAAATGATAGATAAATAGAGAATAATATGGGAGGCGTTACAAAATAATATAATACAAATACTATCCATTTCATTAAATCGTTATTAAAATTGCTAATAATTATACATGTTTTATTATGATCTCTTATTAATAATAATATATGGTTTTGTTGTTTATTGATATTACTATTATTATTATTAGCAACATTAAATTTGAACATGGTCATATCTAAACTTGAATATAATTTACTAAATTTAATACAAAAATATTTTGATCCACCATATACAATTGGAAATGATATATAAATCATACTGATACCTTTAATTATAAATACTAAATTCATTAATATACTAACAATTAGTTTAATAAACTTGCTTGCTGAATTATTGATAAAATTATCAATATTATCTAATAAATATAAATAATATGCATATAACATAATAATCATAGTCAACATTGATGTTAAATAAATCAATGGATTTAGTAAATATTTAGTAAATACAATCAAATTTGAAATTAAGTTTTTAAATTTCATATTACTATTGTTATTCAATTGATTGTATTTTAATTGATAAATATATTGTAAACTTTTGGTCGGATGTTTTAAATCAATATAATGTACAAAACAAATGCCAATAAATGTATTCAAACAACAAAACGTTTCAAACATTGAAATAAGTTTTGAATTTGATAATAGATATGTTGGATCACAGAATAAATCATTTATCCATTGCTTTTATATTTAAAAAATATTTTTTAGATATTTAATTAATTTTTAAATATTTATAAATAAATAATTTATTCTAGACTTACTTCATTTACATATAAAATAGCTGCAAATTTGATAAAATTCAAAAATATTACAAAATCCAATAGTATTGATATAATTAGACGCCATTTGTTTGGAGTTTTACCCCTAATTTTGCTGTCAATATCGGTACTAATAAATATATAAAATTGTCGACCAATGCGTTCAATTCGTTCAATTAGTTGCAGTATTTCTCTATAATTTACAGTATTATTATTATTATTATTATTATTATTATTATTATTATTATTATTATTATTATTATTATTATTATTATTATTATTATTATTATTATTATTATTATTATTATTATTATTATTATTATTATTATTATTATTATTATTATTTTCAAGTATATATTCAATTGAGTATTTTCTAGTTAACAACAATATAATTATATAATTAAGTTAACTAAAAGTTATTTTTGATTGCATAATGTCATAATGTTTTTATGTCGTGGAATATAAGATAATTTATAACTTTTATTTTTTGTTATTGTCTATTAAACTTATTTAAATGATGCAATTAGATTTATTTGTAATAAAAAATTATTAAAAAGTTTATTTAACTTAAAAAACTATATTAATGACTTTATTTATGAATATAAATATAAAATTTAATATATATATATATATATATTTAATAATATTTTAAATATTAATACTCTAATAACTATTATTGAAATAATTAAATGTTTGTTAAACTATAAAATCATATTAATGTTATAAACTATTAATAAATTACAAATCAAAATATATATAGTAAATAAATTTATTATTACTATAATTTGTAATTATTTTTTTAAAAAACAAATTTTATCAAATATAAATATAATTTATTGTTATGTTAAGTGATCTATAAATGTCTATAAATAAACAAAAAAATATTCTCATATAATAAAATCAATACATTATACAATCTAAGACTATAATAATGTTATTATAGTTCAAACGTATTGTAATTACAAAACAAAAAAAAATTTTATATTAAATAATTATAATACAATTAATATTATTAAAAAATTTTTTTATAGAAATTCATACAATATAAAAAGTTTATTTAAATTATATTAAATTGAAATTATTAGATTTACATATAACACATAATTAAAAACATTGTTTGACCGCAAATATAGAAATATTCAAACAATTGATAGGAAGTCATTGGAAATAAATCCAAACAATAGATACCAATGGTTGGACCAGTAAGTCGTTCATAAAATATTAATAGTTTTAAACGTAAAGTTATGGATAGATTTGTGGGATTACGGGCTAAATAACTGGGAATTAGGTTCAATGGTTTATGGGCACAGTTGGTTATACGGGTAGACAACATGGTAGGCAATAGTAGTATTGTTGCAAAAAATATCAATATATAAATTGTAAATAATTGGACAAATTTATCCGATTCTCTATGATATGAAATATAGATAAAAAATAGCATTGTTGGGGTTGCAAAATAATAGACCATAAATAATAACCGATTAAATACTTGATTAATATCTGCTAAAATTGTACATGTACAATTATGTTTAGAAATAATTGATAATATTTGTTGTTGTCTATAATATTGTTGCCATTTATTTGTATTATTTGTATTATTATTATTATGGTTTATTTTAAATTTAAGCATGCTTAATTTAAGTTTCATGTATAATTGTGAATATTTAATGCAAAAATATTGTGCACCTGTATATAAAATAGGATATGAACAGTATGTTATAGTAAAACCTTTAAATATTGCTATTATAGACATAACTATACTAACAATAAATGCAAATAAATCATAATTTGTATTGAAATAAAAATTATTATCATTATCATCATCATCTAATGCATTTATATAGTAAGCATAGGCTATTAGTGTTAGACAAAACATTGAACTAATATAAATCATTGGTTTGACTAAATATTTTGTAACAAATAGACAATGATTGACTAAATTATTATATAGTTTATTATTATAATTAGTCAAATATTTTGATTGATATATATATTGAAAAAATTTAGCCGAATGTGTTATATCGATATAATGGACAAAACAACCGCAAATAAATATACTAAAACAAGCAAATGTTAAATATATTGAACCAAGTTTTGAATTTGTTAATATATAGGTTGGATTTGAAAATAAATCATTTATCCATTGCTTTTTTTTTAAAAAAAAATAAATTTAAACAAATTTAAAAATTTAATTTATTTATTTTTTTTAGATATATATAACTTATAACTAAATTATATTTTATAATGATTATCATACCTCATCTACATAGGAAATAGCGGCAAATTTTATACAATTCAATAGCATTACAATATCTAATAGTATTGCTATAATAAGCCGGCATTTGTTAGTAGTTTTGCCGGCAATATAGCTGTCAATATCGGGACTAATAAATATATAATATCGACTAAATATACGTTCAATACTTTCTATTGATTGTTTAAGTTTGTTATCATTTACATTAATATCAGTAACTAAATTATTATTGATTAGTCGAAATTGCTTATTAAATAGTCGATAATTAATTAATTTTTTAATTAATTTTGAAACAAATTTAAATAACAATTTACAGAACATTTTTTTACAATAATTATTTTAATAATAAATTTTATACTGTTTTTTTTAGATAATTATATTTATATATATAATTTAAATGTAATGTAAGTTAATATTTATAAGTAAATGTAAGTTATATATAAACTAATATAAATGTTTTCAATGATTGAGCTTCTAATGTGTGTTTTTTTTCTCAATATAAATGTAACAGGTGCAATTGTAATTCAAAAAATAAAATAATAAGTTTGTTAAACTATAAAATATTAATATTAATGACTTTTAGATTTCAAAATTATTTGTTTTTATTATCACATAATAAAATCAATAAATTATACAATATTTAGTGCACTATAAAAAAATAATAAGTTTCTAATAACTTTCTAAAAGTTTGCTAAAATTTAAAATAATATTAATGACTTAATGATTTCAAAATATCTATAATAAACTAAATTATTTTTGTTATACAATAATAAAATCATTATATATATATATATTTATATATATACAGTCTATAACAATGTCATTATAGTACAAATATAATTAAACAATAAATTATAGTATTATTATAATTTTTAATGATTTTTTTTTACAGATTTAATACAATATAAATTTTATTTGTTGTTCTGTTAAATGATAAGCTATTATGAATAAAATTACTATTAATTAAAATATACTATTAATACATTAATTTAATTATAATTTATAACTATAGAAATGTGTAAATGTATTTCAAAAAAGCAAATAATAAGTTTTAAATAACTAATTATAAATATAAAAAATTGTTAAACTATAATATAATATTAATGAAATAAATGATTTTAATATCTATAATGAATATAATAGATTATTTTTATTATCACATAATAAAATCAATATATATTATACAATCTAAGACTAAAACAATATTATTATAATGCAATTATACTACAACTACTATTATTATTTAAATAATATTTTCACAATATAAATAGTTTTATTTGTAATATGATATAGATTACATATAACCCATAATTAAAAACATTGTTTGACCGCAAATATAGAAATATTCAAACAATTCATAGGAAGTCATTGGAAATAAATCCAAACAATAGAAACCAATCGATGGACCCAATAGTCGTTCATTGAATAGCAATAGTTTTAAACGTATAGTTAGCCGCAGATTAGGATTACGGGCTAAATAACTATAGATTAGATTAAGTGGTTTATGGGCCCAATTGTTAATCTGTGAAAAACTTATGGTCAAACTTAACAATAATGTAACGGCAAATATTAGGGCATATATTGTATATAATTTAGCAAATCTATTGGATTCACTATGAAATGATCCATAAAATATAAGTAATATGGGAGGCGTTACAATATAATATAATACAAATACTATCCATTTCATTATATCATTGTTAAAATTGCTAATAATTATACATATTTTATTATAATCTCTAATTAACGATAATATATTATTTTGTTGTTTATTGATATTATTATTATTATTATTATTATTATTATTATTATTATTATTATTATTATTATTATTATTATTATTATTATTACTACTACTACTACTACTACTACTACTACTACTACTACTACTACTACTACTACTACTATTACTATTATTACTATTATTATCATTTCTAGCATTAAATTTGAACATGGCAATATCTAAACTAGTATATAATTCATTAAATTTAATACAAAAATAATTTGATCCACCATATACTATTGGAAATGATATATAAATCATACTGATACCTTTAATTATAAATACTAAATTCATTAATATACTAAAAATTAGTCTAATAAAATTGCTTGCTGAATTATTGATAAAATTATCAATATTATCTAATAAATATAAATAATATGCATATAACACAATAGACATAGTCAACAATGATGTTAAATAAATCAATGTATTTAGTAAATATTTAGTAAATACAGTCAAATTTGAAATTAAGTTTTTATATTTTATATTACTATTATTGTTAGTCAATTGAATGTATTTTAATTGATAAATATATTCAATAGATTTGATCGAATGTTTTAACTCTAAATAATGTACAAAACATATGATAATCAATGCATTCAAACAACAAAATGTTTCAAACATTGATATAAGTGTTGAATTTGATAATAGATATATTGGATCACAGAATAATTCATTAATCCATTGCTTGAATATTTAACAACAAAAAAATAATTAAAAATATTTTATATTTTTTTTTAAAAATAATATATACATAATTTTACAGTTTACAGTATTATTATTATTATTTTTATTATTATTATTATCAACAGGTGATACCCTATTATCTCTAAACTGATTAAATTTTCCCATACAGTAAACAAATAATTTCTTAATAAAATTATAAATTTTTAATAACAATTTTGGCAATTTTAATTGTACCATGTTGATAAATTTATGTAGATTTTTAATAGTAGTATTTTGAAGTATTTATAAGTCAATGTCTTGTATTTAATTAATTACAGTATAATTATATACAAAAAGTTAACTAAAAATTTTTTTTTATATATACGCATAATGTTTTTATTTTGTTTAATAATAATTTAATAATAATATTTTTTCATTTGTGTATAGAAATTGATCAAATGATTTATTTAATAAGTTTTTTTAATGTACAGGTATATCACATAAAAATTATATTATTTTATTATTACTGAATAATATTCATTAAGATTATAAAAATTCAAATAAATCTAAATATTAAATCATATTATTATTATTATTTAATTAAAATATTCATTAAATTAAACATAATATTTATTTGATTTTTTGTCTATAAATTATTACTATTGATATTTAAATAATTTTTTTAAGTAAAAAATATTACTAATTATTTTGTTTAATATTTAATATATATTGTATAATATATATTTTAAAAAAATTAAATAAATTAAATTGTGTCCAAATTTAGATTAATAATCTATACAATATTTTTTGATTATTTTAAATATTGTACTATTTCCTAATTGCCTAATTTTTAATAATTTATTATAAACTAATATTATTTTTCTTAATGATTGAGCTAATGATGTTTTTTTTAAATTACAAATGTAATTATATTTTATGCATTTATATTTCAAAAGAAATAATAGATATATAATAACTAATTAGAAATAAAATAAAAAGTTTGTTAATATCTAAAATAATGTCTATAAATAAACTAAATTATTTTCAATAAATCTATTTAATAAAACATAATAAAATCAATAGATTATACTATACAATATGAGGCTATAACAATGTTTTTATAGCATAAATATATTTTTTTTATAAAAAAATTGTTATAATTATTAATCGAAAGCTATTATTACAATTTTATTGTAATTAGTAATATATTTAATATTGTTTATAAATTGAATAAAATTAATAATATTTATAATAATAGAATTATAATAAATAATTTATTATTATTTTTTATTTAAAAACAAATTGATTTACAAACTAATTAAATATAATACATAATYTGATAATTAGTTTGTCTGAAAATGCTTGATAGCATTCTCAACTGATTTATTATTATATTTAAAAAAATAAAATTATAACTATACCAATATATTTACTATATAACCTCATCTAAACTATGGGTATTGATTATTTAAATTAAAAATTAAAATAATTTTAGATGTATCAAAATATTCAATGCAATATAATATATATAAAACTATTTGAAATATTATTATTATTATATTATTTAAATAAACTATTTTTTTTAATATTTATTTTGTTGTTAATTATGCATTTAAATTTATTTAAATATATTCATAACTAGCTAATAGTATTCTAAGTATAATTTAATTATCAAAAAATAGATAATATATAGTAATTTTGTAATACACAGTGTATTAAACAGTGAATAAAAAAAATTTTAGAAATGCAAATAATATTATAATTATATCAACTTAAATGTTATTAAATATAATAATAATTTACACATAAATCTAATTAATTAGATTAATGATACCATTAAAAAATAAGCATATTATTATTATAGGTAATAACAACATTATGTATAATTGAAATATTGATATTAAAACTAAAAGTAAATTTAAATGTGTGTATATATATACAAGTATTTATATTAAATATATGTAAATTGTTTTTTGTGGCATAATTAATAATTGTTAAATCTAATAAATAAAATTAGCACAAATATTTACATTTATAAAAAACATATTTCAAATATATTTAAATATTCATTATGTTTTAAAAAAAATATTATTAAAGTTTTTTTCTCTATTTGTTTTGAATGCATAATATGTATTACTGTATTATTGTTACAAATATTTTAATGATATTTTAGTTATCATATCAAATATAACAATATGTTATTTCATAATTTACATTTACATGAATATTTATATTGAATAAAAATGTATATTGTTTAAAAATAATTATAATAACTTATATCAAATTTTATTTCTTTTATTGTAATACAAAGTAAATGTCAAAAATGTATATTTAAACTAATTTTTTCATAATTAATTTTCGTAAATTTATATATTTATCTAATTATATCTGAATTTTTAATTAATATATCATTTTTAGAAATATCTATTTTTTATGTTATAATAATTTTATTATAAATTCAGATAAAATAAATAGAAAATATTTTAATAGTATATTTATATATTATAAAAGGTAATAATTTTTTTTAAATTTTTTTTGTTAATTTTAAAATTTTAGTTATCACTTACAATAAATATAATATATATGTATATTATAATTTTTTATATTATATATATAAATATACAATAGTGTATCATTAGCTGAATTCATGTGCAAATTAATGATAATTAGATCCGTAAAATAATATAGTATTCAAACACTGTATACGAGATAATTGATTATATAAATCATATGTCAAGTGTTGTCGTCAACTATCGGCTATCGGATTACATAAACCACAAGAAATCACACATTAATCTAATTAATGATATGTTGTGTGTGTGTGTGCTATATATATATATGTAATACTAATATATATATAATGATTTTTTTTGGGTTAAATTATTAATAAAATTTGCAAATATTTGTTTGGGCTATGTTTAAGTGACTGACTGTGTGTATGTATGTAAGTATGTATGTATGTATGTGTGTGTGTGTGTGTGTGTGTGTGTGTGTGTGTGTGTGTATGTGTGTGTGTGTGTGTATGTGTGTTTTATCTTATATTTCAAAACATACTTTTAGTATAACAACAAAATTTTAATAATAAATATTATACTCACATTTTTTTTCTATATTATATTTGTAGTATAATTTATTTTTTCAAGTTGTAGTTGAAACTTCCTGTAAAATTTTTTTTTAAAAAATACAATAAATCATTTAATCAAATAAAGTATAAACAGATTAAAAATATTTTATTTATTTATATATTTGTATATATTATACAAATATATAAAAGTTTTAAACTTTATATTAAAAAACTATTAATTTGCTAGATAAATAATAGTATGCCTATAAAATTTTGTTTTTTGTTTTGTTTTACTTATTTAGCACAATTGAATTATTATATTAGTTATATATATATATACAATATATTATGTATAATACAATATAATTTATTAAATTAATGTGGGTAATTGACCTAATAAAATAATATATATATATATATATGGGTTACAATCAAAAATAAAATAGCTATTAATCAATTATAAGTAAAATAAATGTTTTCTATGAAATTTACAAAACATATAACAAGAATATTCTGTTATTTGGAAAAAAACTATTTATTTGAAATAAAAAATTTGTTTTTTTTGTTTTTTTATTTAACAGTTTAACAACAAAGTCATGTATTTGTTTTTTGGTTAGGGATTAGTTGGTTGGTTAGTGTTTGGTGTCTTTGTTTGTTGTTTTTTTTTAAATACCTAATCCCATAGTATATTCAAATTTAGTTTGAAAATACTAAAACACACAATAAAATTCAATATAAAAAACAAATTTATTGCTTATCAATGTGTGTTAGTTTGTGTGTGTGTGTGTGTGTGTGTGTGTGTGTGTGTGTGTGTGTGTGTGTGTGTGTGTCTATGAACTAAATCTAAATTTATTGTATTTAAGTTAATGTTTTAGTTTGTATTTGTTTGAGTGCTATAGGGATGTCCCTCATTAGGACAATCATTTATATACAGACTGAGTGAGTGAGTGAGTACATAGAGAGAGAGAGAGAGAGAGAGAGAGAGAGAGAGAGAGAGAGAGAGAGAGAGTTGTTACATACTTTTTACTATAATATTGTTTCTACTCTTAAATCTTAATGTATTTTACTATTATTATGTTTAAAAGTACTGCTATTTTGTTTGATTTTGTTTTATGTGGACTATTGTTGTTGTTGTTGTTGTTGTGCGGATCCAAATAAATAATGCCATTAATGAAAGTATACTGTATTTGTATATATAGTTTAATTTTGTTGTTGTTGTTGTTTTGTGTGTGTGTTTTTTTKAACATATATTTTTTTATTGTTTTTTTCAACTATAAAAATCGTTTTCATGTTATTTTATTTCCACAAAAAAAAACAAATAAATAAATAAAACTAATATATATATATAAATATAAATTGCAAATTCTATATAAATATAATATGATATTTTATACTATATATATATATATATATATAAATTGTTTTTTTGATGCTAATAATGTTATTATTTTTAAATTTGTAGACATTAGATTTTTTTATTTTTATTTTTTTTTTGTGAACAATAAATTTATTTAAAATTTTTAGAAAACAAAATAATTTGTTGTTGTTTTTGATGTAACCATTAAAATAAATATTATATTAAATCTAATATTAATTTCTATAAAAAAATTTGTTTATATCATATTTTATTGTTCAACATATCGAAAACAATTATTGAATAAATTTATGATAAATATTTATGACAAATAAAATTAATAATATATATTGTTATTTTAATAAGTTTAAAATTTATATATCTAAATGTTTTAAGTTATAAATTTGAAAAATACAATATAATTATTATAATGTCAAATATGGTATATTTTCAGCATTTATTTTATCTATTAATAAATTTTAATTGAATGCTAATTTGATACACAAAATATTATTATTATTATTGTTTTGCTTTGCTTTATAATTAACTAACTTATTATATTTTCTATGCCAATTATGTAAATGTATCAAGGTGCATTGATATTTTATTTCATATATCATGTTTATTTCATTAAAAATATTAACTTTTTCAAAAGACTATTAGTTTATTTATAAACTAATATGATAATTTGATATTATATATATATATATATGATATAGTTGCTAGCTCAATTCAATTCAATTAACCATCATCTTCAATTATCTATCATGTTAAATTTAGTTATATGTTAAAAAAATGTTTCATATATTGATATATAGATAAGTAACTTAATAATAATATGCACATAATAACAATCGATAACCATTATTGTATCAAATTTATTTAATTATATAATATTTATTATTATTATTATGTGTGTGTATTAAATTTAATGCACTATAATTAGCAAAAATAAAATCTCTTATTAATAATAGTAAATATCATATTAAAACTAAAATTTATTTATTTATTAAAAAATAATATAAATAATTAATTCAATTTTTGTATAAAATTAATCAGAATTTTCTTAACAAACAAACTAAAAATAAAACATAAACTTTGTGTTCAAAAAATAAATAAATAAAACTTTTAATAATTTAATAATAATAACTTTTAATCTATAATTGATTTTAATAACTAAAACAACAACAACAACAAAATGATTTAGTATTTTTGAATTGTCAATCAATTTTTTTTTCAATCAATCATTTAAATACAGTGTATATATTGATAGATGTTATTAAAAGTTTTTTTTTTCACTCAATTTATATGACACACATATCATCCATTATATAACAACATATTATTATTACTACTACTGTATTAGTATTACTATTATAAGTAAAGTGAGAATAATTGTGTGTAAAATAGGAGAGAGAAAGAGAGAGAGAAAGAAAGAAAGAAAGAGAGAGAGAGAGAGAGAGAGAGAGARAAAGAGAKAGAGAGAAAGAGAGAGAGACATCTTTAACACATAGACTGTATATACATATATATATATACTGTTTATTATAATAGTATTGATTTTAATCATAYRTTTCAAAACTAAAGAAATTTCATACAATCAATAATCCAATAGTTAAATGACACAAAAAAAGAGAGTAAAGTATATTATATAATATAATAAAAAATCATTAATCATTTAGGTTTTAAAGATTATAATTACACATATTATACACATACTCTGTACATATGTACATACATTTTGTACTATTGCTAAAAAAAATACTGTAAATAACACATTTAATTATTGCCCTTATATTAAATTATTGATTTTTTTTGTAATAATAAATAAATTGAAACTATTTCTGTATTGTCATAATTTCTATTAAAGTTCAAAAAATCAAATTTTAAAAATTAAATTTTATTATATTATATTTGATTTAATGATGTAATCTAATAATAACTTATTATTATTATATAACTAAATAATTAGATAAATATTTTGATTATTATTTTTAAAAAATAGTTTTTTTTATAATATCCCGATAACTAAGTTTTATAGATTATTTATTTTAATTAATTAAATAAATTACAAATTTAAATTAAAAACATTAATTTAGTTATTTATCATAAAAATCTTATGTTATTAAAAATGATTACTAAAAAATATTGAATGTCATTTAATACTTAAAGTTTTGMAAATCAATGTTTTTTATTTTTTTWAATTTGTCTAAATAACTTATCAAAAACTATTTTTGACAAAATTAATTAATTTTATAWATTTATAAATAAATATATATATATATATATGATAAAATATTTTCCATATTATTTTTATAAACAATATTTAGTTGTTTATAAAATTCCAGTCAAAACTTTTTMTTTTTATATTAAATATTATTAACAAGAAATATATTATATAATGGAAAAAATCGATAAAATATTTTATTAATATATATTTATTAAAACTAATATAATATTATTGATTGTTATCAGTTTATTAGCTACTATATTAAGCATAACATTTGAACTTTTTTTGTTGTTGTTGATTGTTATCAGTTTATTAGTAGTACTATTGTTAATAAATATCTGTATTATTATTATTATTATTATTATTATTACAGTACAGTACAGTATTATTAATAGTATAGTTAATAAATTTTTTTTCATAAATTTGATGTATTATTTCCTTTTAACTAACTTAATGTGTTATATCGTTCAACAAATTTATAAATTTTAAAATTTTATTTTAGTTTATTTTGTTTTATTATTTTGTTGTTTTTGTTTAACAAATTGTTTCATCTGCTGAATAAGCAGTATAATTAAAAATATTTAGGTGATAGTGATAAAGATTAATAGGTATATATATATATAAATATATATCTATCTATACTCTACAATATATATATATATATACATATAAAGCATTTAGTTTATATAAATATAAAAATAGATTTAAAAATAATAATGAGTTTTCAAGATAATAGTGTTATTAATTTAAACAAACAAAACAAAAATTGATTTAATACTTAAAATAAACTACTATTTTAGCACATTTTTTTTGGTAAAGTTAGTATTAAACTATTTTTTTTACTTAAAAATTAATTTAATATCTATGAGATTATGTGTGGGATTTTTTTTTAATAATAATTTTATTACACAACTGTTTATAATATACTGTATGTAAAATTTTTGTCATTGTTTTTTTTTGTTATTAAATAAATATAAATTTGTCAAAGCAATATATTATTTTTTTGTCTATAAGTAACAAAAATATTTATAAATTAGTATTAATTATAATAATTTTTTTTATTATTTATTGTAATAATAATGATAAACATGTTTATTATATTTTATACCCAAAAAAGTTTATTATTATTGCATTTTTACTATAATTTTTTTACCACTACTAATACATTTATTTATTAATAGTATTATTTTTTTAAAATAATAATCATATTTATTAATAACATTTATTATATAATATTTTAGTTAAACTCTCAATATATTTATTATCAATATATTATTAAGATTTTTTTTTGGTGAAAAATAATAAATAAAATTTATGATTCAATGAACTAATAAATTATAAAAATATTATTCTAATTATTAATTTTTCATTAAGTGTTTTGTATTATAAATTTATTATAACATAAAATAATTTTATAACTTGACTACAATATGACTAATTAAAAAAAATTATAAAAGATATAAATAATTTTTTATTAAATATAAATATATTTTTTTTGTATAAAAATTGTCAAATAGTATATCATTATTAACTGAAAAATTAACAATTCATGCATTTTATACAGTATTTATTAATTTTTATAAACAATAAATCACTTTATTGTACATTATATAAATCAAAACTGTTTTAATTTATATTTAATTAATTTTATTTTATTATAATTAATAAACACTAATTTTGTGGATGTCTAAAAAAATAATAACATTGTCGTAAAAAATTGTTAATAAATTATAACTAATTAAATTATAACAATATAATATATATTTCTGTATATTTATAACTTATTATTTTGTTTATTAAAAATTACTTTTATAATTATAAATCAAATGTATATTCAATAAATAATAAAACATTTTTTTGAGATAAATTGACAATTATATATATATATATAAATTTATATATATTGTGGATATGATTTATATGTGACACTTATATCGACAAAAACACACACACTATAAGATATATCGTATAATACAAACAAACAAAAAAACAAATATTAAATTAATATACAGTAATATTATATAAGATATATATAATGTCAATCATATATTAAATAATAATTATTATTTTTGTCATTTATCTAGAAATACATTCATACAAATATCACACTACTATTTAACATCTATTTTATTATTAGATATATATATATATATATATATATATATATATATAAACATTTTTAACACTAAATAATAATAATAAAATACTGTCATATAATATGAAATGTTGTCGACAATAATAACAAACAAATAAACAACTAAACAACTAAACAAAGATTTATATTATTTTATTAGTATTTTCATTATATTATTACAGTATTTTCATTATCATTATCATTACAGTATTAGTGTATTATTTTATTTTTCTTAGCGAAAAATTATTAGCCATTAATAATGTTATCGCTTTCAAACAGACAATAGTTTTTAACCCCAAAAAATTAATTCATTTGATTTGACAAATATATTAAATTAATTTGTGTTTGTTTTTTATTTATTTTTATTATATGCTGGATATGTTTGACTATTATGTATGATATTAGATATATTACATACACATTGCTGCACACACACACACACACTCATTAATTTTAACTAATGATATAAATATATTAAATATACTGTATATATAGTATATATATAAAGTACAGTATTATAGTTAAATGTATTTTAACTTAAGCTTAATTAATATCAAAAACTAATTTTTAAAACAAGTTTTTATTATATTAGTTATTAAAACAAAAATAATGTAATATATTACTTAATATTAGATTTTAGAAAGAAACTTATTTATTAAAAATTAATTAATTAATAAACTTTTTAATTTAATTTTTAATAGTATTAGAAATTTTATGTTTGTCTTAAATAAAATATTTTTTTTAATTATAACAAATTGTAATGTATTTTATTTAATGTCTATTTTATATTTTGTTTTACAAGATTTAAAACATTATGTATTTCTAGCAATTAATTATTTCAATAAAAAAATATATATTTTTAGAGTTTAAAAGCTTAAAGTTTTAAAAGTAGTAATTATAATTTTGCGACAATATTTTTAATGTGATATTTTTGTTAGTCGGCATTACTTTATTATTTACATTAAAATAATAGCAAATATTGTATACAATAAAATATTTTTTAATTGCATACTATTTATTATAATTTAGTAAATTACTAAATAAAACAAAAATTTTATTTTCGAGTTAATTTTATGACAATTAATTATTTTTACTAAATATATATATATATATATAGTTTACAATTGAAATCATTAGAATATTAATAATTTTTAGATAATTTTTTTTACTAATATTTAATTTTTTTAAAAAAATATTTTCTATTATTTATTTGTTTTTATTTTGATGAACCAATGGGAATATATTTATTTCAATTTTCAATTTTGTTTGATATTATTTTTTTGTTGTTGTTGTAAATTATTTATAAAAATAAATTTATAAAATTATTTACAAAAAAAAATTATTGATTTCCTCAGAGAAATCAATTTTTTAATAACTATTATTATTATTTTTTTTTGTATAAAATAATATTTAATCTAAGTTTCAGTGTGTGTTTGTGTTATTTGTTTTTAAATTAAACAAAAATATTTACACAAAATATTTAGATAAAACTTTTTTTTTAGACAAAACCAATACACTATTATATATTAAATAAAATAATTACAAATATCAACAAATGTATTGTTGATATTATTATTATTTTTAAAACCTATTATACTTTAAATACAGTTTTCATTTTGTTAGGTAATATTTTTTTAAGATAATTTAAACTATACTATCAATACTATTATTGAATTAAAATATTTTTTTTAATATTATTAAAAGTTTCAAAATTATTTGTGTAAATAATTTATTTGTTTTAGATTTTGTTGGTATAAATTTATCTTTTATTATACTAAAAATTATTATTGAATTTTATTTCATCTTATTTTTCTAAATCAATCATAAATTATATATAAAGTACAAAATAGTTTTGTAAACATAACTATATTTTTGTTTTTTGAATGTGCTTTAAGGCATATAAATATTTTTATAATATTTTATTTGTTTTTTTTAATAATTTTGCATAATTATTGATTTAATGTACATATTATTTGTTAAACATATTTATAATTAAATTTATTTAGAAAATAAATAAAATTTCTCATATTTTATTTTTTGTTTATTAAATTATAATACAATAATAATCTACTAAACAATATGTTTAAGACAAATAGTTATTTGTTAGCTAATAAATGTTTTAAAAGTTGAAAATATAATAATAAAATATATATTTTAATTTTTAATCAGATATTTATAATAAATATTTGAAATATTTTTGTTTAGATTTATTAATTTAATGCAATTTATTTAATAGTTAAATATAAATTAGTTATTATTTTTTTAAAAAGTAATTAATAATAATAATAAACTTATCTATTATTTATAATTTATTTAAAAATTTACATAAAACACAAATAATTTTCAATAAAATGTAAAATGCAAACAATTTAATATTAATTTTATTACTAATATTAGCATAAAGTAAACAATAATTTAATAACATTTATTTATTATACATTTTATACATTAATTTTTCGATATTATTTAAAATAATAAAATAATATTTTATTTATAAAAGTATATTTTTTTATAAAAGTATATTTTTTTGTAAAGAATATAACAATTTATTATCACTAAAAAATTATATTAAATTTAAATAATAGATAAGTTTAACGTTTAATATATTAATAATTTTTTGATTGTAAGTATTATATTTAAAAACAAATTTGTTATTTAAAAATATATACAGTTTTATATAACAACTAATTGTTTATAAACTTTCAAATTCTATATAAATGATTGATTATATGCTATATTAAAAAAATAAATTATATGAATATCAATCATATATTAAATATATATATAAGTATCACTAACTATATCTACATATTTTATATGTATAGTTATTATTTTTTTCCATATAAATACTGTATATAAAATACAAAATACAATAGAGTATTGTTATAATTTATCTATCAATAGTTATAATATATTTAGACAATATATATATAGTCTATATATATATATATATATATATATATATACGTATATATCTATTATTTACTATATATATACTAATATAATTTTTTGTCCACACAATAAAATTGCTTAGATAATCATTATCATCATTATCAACATTATTTGATAAATATGTTTTGCCTAATACTATATATATATATATATATAATAGAAATATTACTATAATAATAGTTATATGAATATAATAGATAATAATTGAGTGAGTGGGGACAATTTCTATTGTCACAAAAAAAATTTGTGCAATAATAGTATGGAAAATAATAATAATAATAGTTTTGATGTAAAATATAATCATCAATATATATATATATATATATATATACTTATGTAAAATAATAAATTAAATTTTTTTTAGTTATTAATTTATTTAAAATATTCAAAATATTTATTTGAGAATTTTTTTCTTTCTCTCTCTCTCTCTCTCTCTCTCTCTCTCTCTCTCTCTCTCTCTCTCTCTATTGTAAGTAAAAATATTTTGCAAATTTATTTTATAATAAAGATATTATTTTATATAATAATAATAATAATTTTGATTGTATAATAAATTATTGAAATTTTTTTCATATTTTAAATGATAACACTCTCTTGAAAATAATAAGTATTTGAGATAATAATAATACTTTTTCCAAAAAATAGTAGTTTTTTTCAATAATCCTATATATTTATCATAAATTTTTAATATATATATAGTACAACATAAATCAGTTACAAAATACTAAGTTTAGTTAAAACATAAATTAACAGTTTATAAAATATTTAGACTGCTAAATAAATGCAAAAATTTTTTATTAAAGTAAAGTATTTAATTAATAATTTATATATATATACTGTACTTAAAATGTTAGTTATATTTGTAGATATATTTTAGCTTAAATATAAATATTTAGTTTGTGTGTGTGTGTATGTGTTTTAATTATAATTTAATGTTGTGTGTAATCATAGATTAGGGTATTTTTAATTAAAAAAAACTAGATAGTATAATAGTAATAATAATTAAATAGTTTTAACTACAGTATATATATATACGGATATAAATAATTATATTTTTGTTGAACAAAAAATAAAAAAATATTATTATTAATTATTATCATTAAAAGTCATATATAAGTTTAGTATTTTATATATTTTATAACCCAATCAATTAAGGTTTTAATTTATAAGTTTACATAAACAATATGATAGCTATTTAATTGTAATGGCAATACTACATACCAACAACAAAAAATAACTCCTAGTATTTTATAATTAATTAAAACTAATGTTTTTATAGTATCGTTACTATTAAATGACAACAACAAAAAGGTTAAACAATAAAATACAGTCTATTTGTGTTTACAGTATGTGCTGTTGTTGTTGTTGTAGTGTAAAACTTTTAGGCCCACAAAAAATATAACTACAACTAGAAAATTGTTATTTGTTTGCATTGAATTAGTAATTTAATACCAAATAAAATATTGACACAACAAAAATGTTTTCCTTGTTTATGTACATTAAAAAAAATTTATATAAATATATATTTTATATATAATATTATATATATATATATATATATATAYAGTATATATTTTGTATTTTATTTGTTTTATATATATATATATAGTGTACTGAATTATTTTATATTGTTATATAAGTAAAAAATAGTTTTATTAGTATAAATAGCAATTTATAGTTTTACTAAATGTTAGTTTCAACAAAAAACGTGTTATATTATTAAACCAAAAAAAAACTATTTAACTTAAAATAAAATCTATGCTAAAACACACAAATTTTTCGTAATTTAATAAAAAAAAAATTTCCTATTTGTTTAAATTAACATAAATTTAATCTCTTATTTATTTGTAATGTAAATTTGTAATGTCTATGTTGTTATTATTATTGTTATTGCTATAATTATAAAATAAATTAACAACAATTTTTTCAAGTGTTTCATCTTAATATAATAAATATATATATTATAAGCTGTATATAAATATTAAATTTTTAAGTATTATTTTGAGTCTAATAATAATAATAATAATAATATTACAGTTACTTATTGTGTGAAACAATCTGTTATTTATTTCTAAGATAAATCCTTTAAAATAAATGTTTTGTTTTAAAGTAAATATATATATAATATATCATATAATAGATATATCTATTAGATTATCCTTTATTTGAAATTATTATAAAGATATTTGAGACACTAAAACATAAAGATATATATATATATATATATAATACAAATGTATTGAACCGTAACATTGTATAATATTACATATTAGTGGTATAATAAAAATAATAATAACAAAACCGTATTTTATTATTATAGATATTATTAACCAAACTTTTATTTATTGATTTTAAAATAAACTATTGTATATTTTTTTGGATATTTATTTTTGTTAAACAATTAAATAGATTTTTTTAAATTTATAAATATTAATATTATATATATACTATAAATATTTATTTCAATAAAAATGCTAATTATTCTCAGTTAACAAATATATCTATATATATATATTATTGATCTTAAAATTTGCTCTTTAATAATAGTATTATGTTTTACTGATTCTATATATATATATAGATATATGTATTAAATTAATATATAATTCATATATTTATAACACTTGAAGCATTATTATTTTTTTAACCACTTAATATTTAATTGAATATACTTATTAATTTTATTGATAGTAATACTATTATTTATTTCTATTAATAATATCAATAAATAATAAAAATAATAATAATAAGTGCCACAAATTTATATAAACCGGATATTTGTATGGATAAGTGTGTATACGAGTCTAGTTTACTAAAATAGTGTCTCCGAAAAAAAACATATAATAATAAAAAAAAATAAAAAATAAACTTATCTTCAAATATAACACTTTATTTATGAGTTTATTTATAATGTCTATGTGTGGACACGATTTTCATTATAAAAGATAAATTATATGAAACTAACAAAAATATTAAAAATTTATAAAATAAATACAAGAATATTCTAAGCATTACACAAAATAAAATGTTTATAATAATAATAATTTAATTTAATTTTTTAATAATATTACCAACAAATTAATTGTGTGAAAAAATTGTTTATGCTAAACAATCTACCTTGGTCTTATTGAAATTATTTTTAATCTAAAGTAAAATATATATGAAATAAATATGACAAATAAATAAAAGTATTTTTTTTTGTAAATTATTTTTTAAAAAATAAATATTTTTGCATAAACATAAAATTTTATGCTGCTCACTTTATTGTATATTTGATTTTATTATTAAGTTAGTGAATAATTTATTTTTTTTAGATGAAAATCACTATATTTATTCATATAATATGCTTTATATAATAAACTTTTTTTATTATTAAAATTCTTACAATAAATTTTATAAAAAATTTTCCAGTAATAACATATTTTATAATATATATATAAAATAATAACAAATATATATTGATATCTACTAATAAAATAGTTAATATTTGTTTCTAATATAATTTTAATGATTTTTTTTTATATTAGATAAATATAAATGTTTTGTTCGTCAAAAGTTATTTATTTATAAAAAAAATATAATAAAAGAAAATAATTTTATAAATAAGTATAAAATATTATTTATAGTTATATACATTAAAATATATTAATATAATTAATTTACAATTGCATTATTGTATTTTATTTTTATTTTTTGTTAACAGCTATTTTTATTTATTAGTATTATTGAACTACATATACTGTAAATTATTGGTCATATACTATTTGCTTGAATATAAATATAAATTGATAATTTCATCAAGCAAAAAAAAAGACTAAATATAATATAACCGTATTATACTATATAGTGTATAAATGTCTATAAATAAAAATAATATGTCGCTAACACATAAAAAATAAAATAAAAATTTATTTGGATGCATCATAAAACTTGCATTGTTAAAATTATTTAGTTTTTTATACTAAATTTCTACAAACACACACATACATACAGTACATACATACATACATACATACATACATACATACATACATACATACATACATACATACATACATACATACATACATACATACATACATACATACATACATACATACATACATACATACATACATACATACATACATACATACATACATACATACATACATACATACATACACACACATACATACACACACATACACACATACATACATACACACACATACATACACACACACTAACATACATACATAGACACACAATTTCTATTGTATTGCATTTTTCCCCTTATGATGATTATATATTTTGACGGCAAAATGTTGTTTAGTTTAGACAGTAGTTTACTGGGAATTGTTAGTAACCATGTATTGATGTTTGGTAGCAAAATTCTGTACATATAATATATTTAACATTTATATTATATGTAACAATATTTGTCTATACTATAGTTTGTATGTATGTATGTATTGGCAAACTTATGGACCATATATTTTTTATGTATTATATCTATGATTTTTTTCTATATATATATCTTGCTATCGTTATATTTGATGGCAAATAAGAGAGAGAGAGAGAGAGAGAGAGAGAGAGAGAGAGAGAGAGAGAGAGAGAAAGAAAGGCTTTTACTATTGATTGGATAGTATTGTTAAGAAAAGCATAAAATCCTATTTATTGTATGCATTTTATGTGTGTTCAATGTTTTTAGTCTACTTTACTTGTAATATGTCACTCACTAGTAATGTCTACACTTATATATAAATATATTTATTTTTTCTGGATATATATATATATATATATATATATATATAGTGTATATATATATCAATATATATATCAATATATATCAAAGATAAATATGAATGATATATAAGTTGTGAAAAAATATTTTGATATATTAGACATTTATTCAGACTAATACACAATACACGAGTGTGAAAAAGTAATGTTTTATATATATATATATGTATATAAAATTTGTTAAACATTTACGAAAAATTATTTATATAATACATGTGTTTGCGTAATAATAATAATAATAATTCTATGATATCTAAACAAAATAGATATATAATTATAATATGAATACATAATAAAAAATAAAATAAAAACAATGTTATAAATAATTTGACAAAAATATATCCAACAACAACAACAAAATAACATTAAAAATATTTTTATTATTTATGTATTACATTTGAACAAAAAAAACTATCATAAAACAAATGATGTGTTTCTTATTAATATTTTATATATTATGCAATAAATAAATATATATATATATAATATATTTTTATATAAATATAACAACAACAACAAAATTATTGTTATATTATGTTGAATAAAGTTATACTGTAATATACAGTATAACATAATGCATTGTTTTTTTTGTTAATAATAAATTATTATTTTTATTATAATTTTGTGTGTATGTGTGTCTTATTATATAATTATTATTATGTTAATATCATAAATTATATGCTAGTTTTTTTCTGTATGTATGTGTGTCCTAATATATCATTATTATTAATATTAATTACAAACATTTTTTTAATAAAAAAAATATCTATAACAGTATATATATATATATACAGAAATATACATATATATTTGAAATATAAAAAATAAAATAAAAATATATCATTTTTTCTAGTGTTTAAATATCATAAAAAATAATTTGATTTTTTTTTTGAATTTTTAATTTAATTTAGTTAATTTTGTCTACAGTATATATATTTATTTGATATATATATATATATATATATATATATATATATATGTACTATTTCAAATATACCTTTTCAAGTTAAATCAAAAATATAACTAAAAATATTTTTTTTTAAAAGACATAAAATCACTTTTAAGTGTATGAAAAAAATCATTAAACATTAGGTCTAAAGTAATTGATTTCTTCTCTCTCTCTCTCTCTCTCTCTCTCTCTCTCTCTCTCTTTCTATGATTTCTATTGTAAGCAATACAATAATAACAAAACCAACAAAAATATATTTTTTTATATTAAAAAATAAAAAATAAATAAACTACCTATTACCTTGATTACTATATTTTAGTTTCATTCAATGAAAAAAGTGTAATAAAAATAATATAATAGTAAAATATATCACAGTTTTTAGTTTTTTTGTTGTATATATATATAATGTATAACTACTATATATTTATGATACTAAGGTAATAATAATAATAATATCAATAATAGTAATAATATTAAATTGCTTACTTTTATTACTATAAGTACAATGGTTTTAAATTATATTGTTGTGTTAAAATAGTTGCCAAAATAATTTGTAATATTTGTTATGATTATACAATATTTTTTTATATATATAAATGTTATCAATGTTAAAACGATTGCATAATAATTATTAATTGTTTTTTTATCTTAACCAAACAATAACAACAATAACAACAAATGTTTCAATATTTTACAAATATTTTATAACTAGTTAATTAATTTATAATAATATTATATTTTTAGTAAATTCTAAACTATAGTTAATACAGTTTTGAAATTTTGTATTTATTTATTTTTAAAAAAAACTTTAATGTTTTTAAGTTTTTTTTATTTATTTATATATAATTTTATTATATGATTACACACACACACACACACACTAAGAAATAAAATAAATAAAAATTGAACAATAAATTTAAACTGTCGATTCATATTTTTGTCATTTATAATAAATATTAAATTAAATTTATATATAATATATATATATATAATATATTTTTAACACAACTATTACACTAATTTATAGATTTTAAATATATATATATATATCATATATATTAAATAATTTGATTCAATACACAGTAAATTTTCAACACACAAACTGTTTGTTAATTATTAAATATATATATATTTATTTAGTTATATTTAGTTATATATGATATATAACTTTATATAAGTTATTTATTTACCTGAAAAGCCAATGTCATCAATGTTATAGTGATTTATTATTACAAGTTTTTTTTGGTCAAAAAATAAACTTAAAAACTTTTGACTTATTTTTTAGTATAATTATTATTGATATATAGTTCACAATACAGTGTTAAATAAAAAAACACTGTTAGTTTAGTTTTATATAAATTTCACACAAAACTTATAGTTGATGACACATTCAATATTTTATTTGATTTTAGTTATACAGTATATATAACTATATATTTTTTTGATGCATTAGTTCAATAGTATAGTTGACATTATATAAAGTACAGTCACTTACTTAAGTAGGTTGTATGTAGTACTCGTGAGAGTTAGTCTATGTGAGAGAGACTGTATGTACTAAAAACTATATGTGCGCTTAGGTATGCTTAAGGGAACAGTTAGAATATGTGTCTTAATAATTTTGATTGCATTGATAGTACAGTAGTAGTAGTAGTAGTAGTAGTAATAGTAGGCCTTTCACTAGACAATTGACACACACACTTGACTTTAGTTTTTTTGTCGATGTTTTTATTGATTGWTTGATTGATTTAGTATTCATAKGGTTTATATATATATATATTTATATATATACCGTACAGTAATATGCATATCATATATATRTATATATATTTTATTTTTTTATAAAACGAWCAAAATTGTCAATTGATATTTAGCTATCATTTGTTGTTGTTGTTGTCAGCAATCAATTAAATGCTTAAACAGCGCATCGATATGTGTTTTTTACTGTCAATTTGTTTGTCACTTAGTTTTGTTAAGTTTAGTTTTTTTTTTGAATACCTGTCCGCTAATACATACACACAAATCATTAGCACTTAGTGRGAGAGAGAGAGAGAGAGAGAGAGAGAGAGAGAGAGAGAGAGAGTTTAGCAATAATATAGATGACAATARGAAAAGGTAGCTAAATGTCGACACATTTTTTATTTTTGTTTATTTGTTGGACAGCCGTCGTCGAGAGGTTTTTGTGGGTATTGTTTAGTAGTTATATATATATATATATATATATTAATATATAATTTTATTAGTGTTTTTTTTATTTAGACAGTTAGTCAGTTTATCGGCCAATTTGTCAGCAAAAAATAATAAACTAACATTAAATAAAATTTCCACAAAACGTCTTCAACCACACAAACAGCAGTTATGGACAGTCGTCATATATATTATGGACAKACATATATATATATTGAGAGGTCAACAATCAATTATTTGTCGACAAGTTATTTAGTTTTTATGTTTGTTTAACTTTTATATATATATATATATATATTTAAAAGAATCTCCAGAATATATTCTGTATTGTTTATAACAATTCAATTTATTATTATTATTATTATTATTTAGTCAAATATTGCACACTAAGCATATATACTGTATATAATAGTTTTGTATATTATTGTTATTATAACTGTAAGATCATTGGCACCATTATTATTATTATCMTCAKCAGCAGCAGCACTGGTATCATCGATAAGCACCCGTTAAGTTAGAAAACAAACTAAATTTAATTTATATATATATATTGATATAACTATTATAACAATAAAAATTTATTTCCYATCAATAATCTTAAGAAATATTTCTTAATTTACGATTTTCTTGTTGTTGTTTTTTTTTGTTTTTTTCACTTAACAAATAATCTTTACGTTGACAACAATAATACAACATTATATAATATAACAACTTTTATATTTAACAACCAATAGTTTAGATTACAATCACCACTACTACCACTACTACARTACTGCTACTCCTTGTCTATCCATTGAGTTTGTGAATAAAATTTTTGTTGAATCCTCTCTTTTATTGTGGAAAATATGTTTGGATGGATRGATAGATAGATGAGGGGAACGGTATAAGTGAATCACAGTTAAGGGACTGTTATGTATAAACGCATGCGTTTGAATTCAATATGTGTATGTATCTGTATGTATTTGTGTGTATGTATTTGTGTGTATGTGTGTGTGTGCATGTGTGTGTGTATGTGTGTGTGTATCTGTGTGTATGTATGTGTTTGTATGTATGTACATGTGTGTGTGTATGTGTATGTATGTGTGTATGTCAAAGATTATTTACTAGATTTTTTTTCATACTTATTGTGTATAAAATGCATAGAATATTCTCTAATATATTTAACTATTATATATACTRTATATATATATAGCACTTAATACCAGACAAAACTTTTTTGACAAAAATTATTACACAGAATATTATCTGWATGTTAATAAAATATTGGTTGACATCACAAAAAAAATTATAGTATAGTCACAGATAAATAAAATTAATAATAATATTTTATTKACTAACAAATAAATTCAATTTCGATAAATGATATACATATATATATATATAATTTATATTCAATATTAGTTATATATATAATTTATATAAATGTCATTGACATTTAATATAATACAATGTGAAACCCCACAAAAAATCATATATTYAATAATATTAAATATATGTTTTCATATTTTTTTTGGTATTAATATAATAGATARCGAGAAAAAATATCATTTATATTAAAATTAAGAAAATATTATAAATTTATTTTAAACTACAAATAGAAAAATCATTATATTATTAATAATGATTGTGAATATTATTATTAATACTGTAAAAAAACTATTAGTATAAGTAATAKACAGTAATTAATTTCAATTACAATAACAAATTTAATTAAGATTGTTCATAATATATTATATTATAGTTTATTATATAACTTTTATCTACTGTATAGTTACGTATATATATATATATATATATAATTTACTGTACACTAAAATGACAATGACATTGATTTTTGTTTTTATTATTATGTAACCAGTAAACTATAATTTAAATATATTGCATAATACTGTATATTATTTTTGTATTTTTTATTATCTTATTTTATCTTATTATTTTTTTTTATATAAGATGAAAATACAAGTAATTTTTTTGTAATAAAATAAAGCATAGAAAAACATAAATATAAATTATTTATATATTAATATATCTATCATTTTATTGTAATAGATATGTTTAAACTAATGGTTTTTTTCAGACAACAAACATGAAAATAATTTTTTTTCTAGTTTTCTATTATATTAAATAATATTAATATCATTTATTATTGACTATTTTGTAAAAAWTAATTTTGTTTTTATTAWAAAAATATTTAGTAATATTTTACTTGAAATTTATTTATATTTTGTTATTATTTACAAATWAAAAATAATAAACATAAGCAGTAACAGCAAATGTTAATTTTTTTAYATAAAAAYAAAAAATATATTTATTGTATAAAAAGTTATATATTGTATTATTKTATAAATTATTTAATATTGTATTAAGTCTATTAAAATATATACTAATTTAAAYATTTTTGTTTTACTATTTTCATTGWCTATACTGTAGTAATAATCATTAAATTTAMAGTACTTATAGATATTGTTTGGTAATTATCATTAAAGTTATTAWTTRAAAAWATTTATGATATCAACTAATATACAGTATATTACAAATATATGATAATWAATTCAATAATAATTATATATCAATTTTATCAATATAATAGTAATAACAAAAAACATTAAATTTTTATTTAAAATCAATTATTTTAATTTGTTAAATAATGATATAAATTTATATAATATATAGTAATTATCTAATCAATTAAATTTTTTATTATAGAAACTAAGGTAATTATCAATGTAAAATTTATGATTTATAGTTAATATATAGGGATATTGGGGTATAAAAATAAGATTAATATTATTTATATTAATATAAATTAATAAAAAAAATATTTATAATAATAATATTTTATGAGTTTATCTGAGTTTATAATTAGTTTATATATGTATATATTTTTAAAAATATTTAGCATGTTTATAAAATGATTTATTTTTTAAAAATTAAGTTAGTATTTATTTATTTATTTTCATCTAGTTMAATTCATATAGTAAATAAAATAAATTAAATACATATTCATGATGTAATGATAAGCTAAATGATCAACAAATATAAAATTATATCATATATTGATTGAATTGTGCGAATGCGTTCATATATCTGTATACCCGACAACCGTCCGGTTATTGACCGGGATCTTWAAAAACCCGATAATATACTAATCAATAGCCWGCCAACCATTTTKGATAATAGATTTGTTAAACTATGCGAAACTTGGGTTTGGYTACCTATCACAATCGTTGGGGATCTCAAAACTAGGAAATGTATACAAACAAAAAAAAATATCTGCTACCAAACAAATATATGTCACCAGTAGTTATCGATTATATTAACTCGGATACTATAAAGTCGATTATAATATCAATTATCTAATAATATAATATTTATATAGTATTGGCATAATATTGATGGACTTGCTTGATATAACTGAGTATTTATATAATAATTTTTATTATTTTATTAATTTAATTTAAATTTTATTTTAATTAATATATAATGAATATCTACAATTATACCATGGTGGTATTAATTTTAAAACTAATATATGGATAATATTATTAAATTAGTAGCTGTCAATGCTACAACATGAGTATAGTGATAATTATCCACTAGGATAGTCCATATAAATATATTTTAAATTATTTGMTATTGATATAAATTATTTTTTAAAAATTYACCATCATCATCTATTATGGAAATATTTACTAATAMTAMTGATGATTATGTGTTTTTTAGTAATATTTTCAAAACAAAATTAAAGTAATTATTTTTATTTTATTTTTTTGTTAATTTATATATAAACTTTTTAATTATAAATTATTATTTTTTATTTTTTAATCAGATGCTCAATCAATAGCATGTTTATCAATGGTTGAAATATATTAGTAAATATATTTTTATATTGTTTAATAATGTTAATTTTYATTTTATTTTTTAAAAATAAATATTTAATGATTTCTTTTTTWTATACAAATAGTTTTATTAAGTTATTATTTAAATGAAAATCATAATATTTTATAATAGTATTTATTAAAACAATAGATTATTATTATTATTATTATTTATTTTTATAATTAAAAGTWTTTKATTATAAATTTTTTTTTATTTTTTAGAATTTCGTATACAGTGTTCCCGTAAACTATGATATGCTTTTTCTAAGCCAATAATTTCCTAGAAAACAATAAAACAAAAATATTCAATAAAAATAAATTAAATATTTTTGAAAAACATTTTATTTGTATTGTTTGATATCAAATTTTTTAAAATTATTAATACAATAAAACTTTTTTTCATATGTGTTTATTTATATATTTAATTATTATATAATACTAGGGGACAGTTAGTTACTTAATACCAAACAAACATATATCATAAAAATCATACCTGTGTTTGATTGGACAATGCAATCATCAGTTTATTGATAATCAAGTTTTTCTCTTTCAATAGATATGATATCTTTTCAATTTCTTTCTGATATTTTCCGATCTCATCGCTGATCAACATATTGTTGTCAGCAGTGGTGGCTACCGGTGCTGTGTTATCATTGTTATCCACATCGATATTATCGACAATATCATCATCAGGCATATGATGTGGATCCTGTGCAAAATCTACATGTGCTGCCCGCGACCCATCACTATCAATGGCGTCATAGCTAACTGATCCCTCATTATTATTATTGTCAACATTATTATCATTATTATTATTATTATCATTGTCTTCATTGACGACGAACAACAACAACACCGTTATCGTTGTCGACATCAAACATGTCATCATTACTTGTCTGTGACATAATTAGTGATGTAATTATAATTAATTAGTTAATTATTATTATTATAAAACAAAATAATATCAAAACAAATAATTATTTAATTATTAAATACTGTATATATATATAAAACAGTTTTCAGTAATCAAAACTTTAGTAATAATTTTAACTATAATCTGATAAGTTTTATTTGTAAGCAATTAAATGGATTTTTATTATTTATTTTAATATTAAGTGAAATATATTTATTATTTTATAATAATAAATAATAATTTTTTATTATTATTATGTGATTATATATTTGTTGTTGCAAATATTAAATGTATAAAATTAAAAAAAAATCACAAATAATAGTATTTATTTAAACAAATTTAAAACAATTATATCTAAAAATTATTTTAAAAATCAAATTTTGATGTCTTTTAATAACAATGTTTGTTTTAATTATAATATTTTTTTGTAAAACTAATATTTAGTTAATATGTTATTTTTCTCTTAATTTAATGTAATTATAAATGTCTACTTGTTTTACTTATTATCTAATCAGTAAAATTACTGTTAATATTTGTACTTTAAGTATTTGATTAAAATGTAATAATAAAATAAAAATTATTGATAATAATAATAAAATTTTTATCGCTTTATATTAGTAACTATCTCTTATAACTATCTTATTTTTATACATCATATTTATGTATATATATATTTTTTTAATTTAATAAAATTTATTGATTAAAATAATTTTTAACAATTAAATAATTTTTTTCTAAATAAAATAATTTAGTATAATAGTAAAAAAAACTAAAAAATGTACATTGCAATAAATATTAATTTATTATATACTAAAAATACAATTACATTTTTTAATTTAAATTAAATTATATATATATATATATATATATACTGTTATAATTATTTAACATTGTATTATTGATTAATTTAATTATTACTCAAAAAATTATATCAAAATTTATTGTGCATATTAACAACAAAAATATAATTTACTATAATAATTGAAATTAAAAAAGCACTATAAAAAATTTTTGATTGATAACATTTATTTAATAAAGGTAAAAAWATTAATAAAATAAAATAAAATAATTTTAGCAACTTAAGCATTATTTTATTTTTTAAAAAAAACTTGAAATACATTTATGACAATACTTAATAATAATTATCTTATATTTTATGGTCTAATTGAAATAATTATTTTTATTAAATAATTATTTAAAAAAAATAAAATTTTATTAATAATGCAATACTATTTATTCTAGCTATTTCATATTAATTATATAAAAAAAATTATATATTAATAATAGTATAATAATAATATTGTAATAATTATACAACAAAAAAATGTTACACAATTTTCAATCATTCAATAATATACCGCATCCTATAAAAAGTGAAATCAAATTATTTCATTGCAATCCTAATAATGTTTGGTTTGTAACAAACGATGATTGTGTCTATTGTTTTGGTAGCAATAGTTACGGTATACTGGGTTTGGGTCATCAAAACAAGATAACCGAACCGCAACTGATCCGTGAATTATGCGATCGTAATGTTTGGAAATTTTTTATCGGCGCCGACTTTGCACTGTGTCTGACACGTGACCAACAAATATATAGCTGGGGTTGCAATCAGTACAGACAACTGGGTCGTCGTCGTCGACTACCTACCGGTGCTGCCGCTAATGTTAATACTACTACTACTAATATTTACTGTAGACCAGCGCTCATACCGTTTCTGGCCGATAAACATATTACTGATATCGGGTGCGGTTCKCATCATTCGCTGGCACTGACCAGTCAGGGCCAGGTATATGGTTGGGGCGATAACCGATTTGGACAGTGCGGTTGCGGACAACAACAACAACAACGACAAACCGATTATATAGAGTATCCAACTCTAGTTATAGTAATTGGTTTATCACTAGACACTRCTATTCAATCTATTTATACWATATCATCATGCTCGTTTGCTATAACCAGTGCTAATGGACAGGTATATAGTTGGGGTGACAATAGTAACTCACTACTGGGACATAATAGTAATAATAATAATAATAATAATAATTACTACTACTATATACCAAAATTGATTGCTATAATTAAAAATATCAAATTAGTTACCTGTAATATTGATGGTAATATTTTGCAAACATATTTTTTGACACATCAAGGTACAATATACAGGTGCGGCAAAGTTACCAATATTATTYTAAACAGTAATAGTTRTAGTARTAGTAGTAGTAGTAGTAGTTGTTGTAATAGTAGTCCAACATTGTTAGTAAATATTGATAATGTTAGCGATATGTATGGCAGATATGTTAGCATTGATACTAATAATAGATGTTATAAATTAATGTATTTTACCGAAACTGTTGTCAAACTAATCAATGTTTACTATACAAGTTTGCCKATACTATACGCCCGTAAATTTCAATATACTATCAGTACTGTTGAAGTAAAACCATATGGTTGTGATATGTCAGGTGTGTGATAGAAATATATATACAGTATATACTATATATATATATATATATATATACTGTATTATTATTATTATTTATAATTGACTTTTTTTATTTAAAATTAAAATATATAGAGACTAGTATTGATGATCTATTGGATAAGTTTCCATTGATAACAACTATTCATGACCAGGAAATCAAACAAACTATACAATTAGTTCACTATGAATACGATAATCTATGGTATGTGACAACCACTGGTCAAGTGTATGGTTTGGGCGAAAATTTTTACGGTTTACTTGGTTTGGGTCACTCKMGAAAAGTTGATGAAAACATACCGCAAATGATACYKGAATTGTSCGGCAAATCAATCAAAAAGTTTGTYATCGGAAACGATTTTGCTGTTTGTCTAACGTTTGACCATCGAGTTTATAGCTGGGGTTCAAACGATTGCTATCAATTGGGTAGACCTGCAGGTGCTGACAATACTGATTACAGYAAACCAGCAATCATACCGTTTTTYGATGATAAATGTGTTACSGATRTMGTGTGCGGTTGGAGTCACGCACTGGCCATTACCAGTTGCGGTACTGTCTATGCGTGGGGTAACAACACMTACGGACAGGTAGGCTGTTGTTCATATRCMGCKAGCATTAGTTATCCGCCAATCAAACYGCCAATARTACCAATCRATACAGAATTTAAATATATCTACGCCTATAACAATCTATCGTTCGGTATTACCCGACATWKGGGTCGGGTATACAGTTGGGGCGATAATAGTACCCGACTATTGGGACACSAACCTAACATTGATTGTCGTATACCCRMAATGATAAAYSRYCTAGATCATATAATATCCATAAGYAATTGGCAATGTCATAAAATGGGCAATAGTCAGCATACATATTTTTTATCAAGCAAAAATCAATTGTACATTTGTGGACGTATGTTTAATCGWTGTTTATCARGGCCAATTTATCTAMTAGATAACGTTGGCAGTATTATTGGWAATTTTATTAAACAACAACAATTATMAAARTAGTTCAATTAATCATCAATTTAAAATAATTAAATGGCAACGTAATTGTACTGGWCAAATTATCAATTTAGACAATCAATACSMAAATTTTATCGATTTATTTGCCAATGAGTGCCAGSKRACAGTTAAAACTGTTAATATAGCTCTGTAYAAATTGACCCGGAACATTATGTGYCATAATAAATTTAGYAAAACATGGACGACACCCGGCGGCCAACTATTGGGCTCCGGTACCTATGGACAAGTATATCGATCTACTCATAAGTCYAGTGGCTTAGATTATGCCATCAAAATTATCGATAATTTTGGTAACTATAAAAAAATGCAATAAAAATGATGATTTTGTTTTAGTTTTAAAAAATTTTTACTTTTTTAGATATTACTAATCAAGAATCGCTGAGAGAAGTTAAACAATTAATTAAATTGAATTCACAATTTGTGGTCAACTGTTATGACGCCTGGTTTGAGTCCAATAATAATAAWAATACTAACAGTCTATACATACAAATGGAGTTATGTTCGCAAAGTCTTAAGCATTTAATCGATTTAAAAGGACAGACATTTCATAGACAACAACAGCCTAACAAACCAATGGATCCGTTGGACTATTTTATCTCAAGTCATCTGATGCTTGAATTGTGCGAATGTGTTGAATATTTGCATACAAGACATCCGCCAGTTATACACAGGGATATCAAACCGGATAATATACTGATTAATACTAGACCTGTAAACAATCGTTTTGTCAAACTGGCGAYTTCGGACTGGCCGTACATCATATCAGATACGGTTCCCGATCGGGATTGCATACAAACAATATGGGTACCCAACGATATAGGGCACCGGAAGTCTCTGATATGACTAGTACTGGTACAACAACAACAGGTAGTATTGGGAAAGGGTCTTATATAGCGTATAATGAAAAATGCGATGTCTATAGTCTGGCCATTGTTTGCTATGAGATTTTTTCTACAGACATATTAAAGTAATTAAATTTTGTTATTTATTTTTGTTTTTTATAAAAAAAATTTAACCTAGTACATATATTATTTTTTTGTTTTTAAAATTATTGTTTTAGCTATCACATTGATAATACATTGTATGGTTATATAAGAAATTTGGATCAACTTTTCCATAATATGCGCCGATATTTTATAGACAGACCTACCTGTGCTGAGATTATTGCYGATCGACATAATTGGATGTTTGATCAAAATATTTTAGAAAACTATAGACCAGATTATCAAAAAATTGTCGATAATTTTGATAATGAATTTTTCAAAATATTTTGTTTGTCGAAAAATTTATAAATAATTTATTTACTWAAAAACAAAAATTAATTTATAATATATAACTTTTTTTTTAATTATTATTTTATAGTATTTAATCCTAGTCATTTAATCAAAGTTAATAATTTATTTAACTTATTAATATATTAGAARAATTTAAGATATTCAAAAAATTACAATAATTATAAGTTTTTTTTTTGATTATCATTTTATTCAAGTATACACTTTTATCTTAAATTAAATATTAAATGTATATTAACTATTAATTTATCATATTTTACATTATTATTTTTTTGTAAATATTTATTACTAATTTTTTTCCATAGAATTTCTAGAATTTTCTATATAAATGTATTTTTTTTTAATATAAAAGTATTAATTTTTTTTATAGATATAAAAACAATATTTAGTATTATTATTGTAATACWGTATTATTTACACATAGAGTAATTCATCAAAAAAAAATAAATAAAAAATTACTATTAAAACGATGAAATAATGAAATAATTATTTAGAAATAATAAAATAATGTAAATATTATGTTAGTCAGTAAATGATGAAATCACAAAAAAAAATTTTTTAACCAATAAATATTTTATTGACTTTAATGATTAGGCAAATATTTTTCTAATTAATAAAAATATTCATTATTTTATTAATCAATAAKATTTTTTTGTTATTGAAWTTTTTATTTTTTAGTTTTTTAATAATTAATTATTTTAGATATATTAATCTTATTTATTATTAAATTTTGTTATTTAWTTATTTTTTAATTATTTGTATTATTTATTRKTTATTATTATAATTATTAACAATATGTTATATTTGGGGGGGGGGGAAACAATAAAAACAATTTTATCGTAACTTTTTATAATACATTAAAAAAAATTATTTATTTTTGCTTTGAAAGAGAGACAACAAGTATTTATTCAAACAAATTATTTTTTTATATATAAAAACTAATACTTGTATAACTTTATGTAATTATTAATTATAAAAAATTATCATATGTATTGTATTTATATAATAATAGCAATTTTTACACACAAAACAAAACAAAAATAACTATAAATTATTAATTAATTAATTAATTACCGGTAATTATATATAGTTTTCAACAAMAAAAAATAATAAATGACCAGCAGAGTATTATTATTATTATTATTATTAGCAATTAATTTAAAGATATTATTACTATTATTATTATAATTACAAAAAAAAATTTAATTTTAAAAAAATAGATCTTCAGTTCCTGTTTTATTATTAATTTTTTTTTTATAGAGACAACTGTTTTTTTAAAAAAAAAGACATCCATTTCCTCTAAATAATACCATCAAACAAACCCAACCATCACTTCTAAAATGTCTCTTAAGTTAATTATTATTATTATTATTATTATTATAGCTTTATCTAAATTGGACTTTAAATAGGATTGCCATCCCTGTCCCTCATCCAGACCTGTGCGTCAATCTGTTTGTTTGCCGGTAAATGTTTGAACAGACACTTGTCGGCCATCAGACACGAAGTTGTCCGCCAGTAATAGCACTCTCCGCAGTCGTTTTGCGGCTGTTTTGGTCGTGAAAAACGCAACTCTTTTTGGTCGTCGGTCGGCGCAAAAAACAACCTCAACGGCATCGGTCGGGCTTTTTGTCTGTAACTCAGATCCCGATGAACAGTGCCCTGCAGTTTGGCAATGGCCTGGACCGGTGCTACTGGATTATCAAAGTAGATCCATACGCTTGACTTGGATTTGGCTACCGGTTCGCAGTGTTTGACTTTACCGAAAACCGAAAATCGTTTGTCGATAGTCTTGAGGGCAGTGGCGTCGATATTTTGTACACGCAGTCCATTATAGCCCCACAGGTTTGTCGGACAATCCGGTCCCGATAGTGGCGGCTTTTTTGTAGACAACTTTTTGGTCGCCGCCGACGACGACGATGACGACAACACACCGCCGTTTACGGCCAACAACTTGTTTGTGAATTTATTGGCGGTCCCGATATCGATGGCGGCGCCAGTTTTGGCCCAATTGCGTGCTTTATCGGCATAGTTAAGACCAGTTGTTTTAAAGTTATTATTATTATTATTAGTAGTAGTAGTAGTAGTAATAGTCTTATTATTATTATTCATGTAATTATTATTATTATCACCAATTGTCATGTCATTAGAGTTTATGTCGTTATTATTCCTAATAATTATTATATCCTTATTATTATTATTAATAATATTATTGTTATTAGTATTAATTGTTGACTGATTTGTTGTCGTAAACTTAAATAAACTATTGATACTTAAATTATTATTTTTATTATTATTAACTTTATTATTAAGACATTTATCACTAGTATTGTAATCCATGTCCTCCTCGACTCCGTCCTCCTCCTCGTCCTCCTCTTCATCGTCATACTCATCATCACTACTATAAGCACCGGAGCTTAGATTCAGACGACACGACAGCGACGACGAAGATCTTCGTTTGTTGTTAAACACCTGTTGAGCTAATAGGCTGTCCACTGCTTCGCGTATAGAATCGTATACCTGTGCCGCTTCGGTAGCCGTTTGCTTATCGAAACCCATTTCCACCAATGATCGACATCGTAGGTCGTATAGCTCGCGCTGGTTGTCCTCGCGATTATTATTATTATTATTACAATCATCCATATCGTCATCCGTCAACTGGATAACCTGTTTGTAGACTTGTTCGGCTCGGGTATATTCGCGCATACCGGCCAACGCACGGGCCATACATAACTGGCCGGCCATCGTACTGTTKGTATCCATTTCCAGCARACGACTGGCCTCTTCGCCATCCGTCAGCGCCAAATGATATAACTCGGATTTCTGGTAACAGTCGGCTCGGCTTAGGTATAGTTTGTGGTCAATCGGATACATTGCKATCGCCTTCGAGTAGATCTCAATAGCCGTATAGTGTTCACCAGATTTGGCCCTACGGTCGGCCTCCGAGGCCAGTGTCGATGCCATACTTTTCAGCATTAGTTTGTGTGTCGATGGGTGGGGGRGGGGTTGACTAATATCCACACAAATCCAAGTKTTATWTTATTTTTWAAAATAAATAAATAAATTTCAAACTAAACTTCAATTCAATCRATTGAATGAATGAATATTTTATTTTTAAGGCAAATATTAGTTTTTATAAAAAAATTAATATATATTTRAAAAACACAATTATTATTATTATCGCACGTGTAGTTACTTGAAAGTGATTTTTAAGTCCACATTAAAACAATTTTTTTATTAATGTTGAAAACTTTACTGGCTTATTATTCATAAATTATTACAGTATTATAATAATAATAATAAATAATAATTAATGATAATTATTGATGAGTCAATGAACTTTTATTATTATTATTATACTTAAATGTAAAATACACTCATGCAAATTATATATTAATTAATAATAATAAAATACTTATATATTTATTAGTATTATTATTTAAAAATGTTTACTAATTGCTTGATAAACATATAYATACACACATAGTATTTGAAAATTGTTGATTTAGTTAGGAAATTACAATACATAACATTATATATATACACACACACACTAAATATTATATGATATAATGTATAWATATATATATATATATAAAAATATTTTACAGTCGACTGGATATTATATTGTATTATTTGTATAATTATTATTATTACAGTATTATATTGTATGTAATAAAATATTTTATATTATTATTAATATTAAAAGTATTTTATTTAATACTAGTATACATTACATATACAGTATATATTGATGGAAATTATTTTTGCTATAATAATATAAATAAATATAAATAATATATTGTAGATTATTTTGAAATATGTACAGTAAATTACAAGTAATGGTAATTTTATGCCAGCTAATCATAACAACCACTACTACTACTACTATTACAATATTATATTATTATTATTATTTAGTTTATATATATATATTAAATATCAATGTTTAAAATTACTACCAGTGTGTGTGTGTSTGTGTCATGAGGTTTAAAATACAGTAAATAGTAGTTTAAATCACATAAAACATACAAATAATTAATAATTTTTATCTGAATTTTCACTGTACTTATAAACATATATATATATGATATATAATATTACTGTAGGATTTATTTTTCACAAAATTGAAAAATCATTTACAATTAGACGATAATATACTGTATATACAGTGTATGTACTGTACGTATATATATMTATATCWTCAAAAAAAAAATAAGTTAATGTTAGTTTCAAAATAGTTTAATAGTTTTTTTTTAATTTTCACATTTAAATCACTACTATAACATTACATATATACACACACAMTCACATTGATATCTAAAAATTTATTTTATTTTATAAACTGATAATTTAGTTAAAAGTTTATTAATTTTTTTGTGTTTACKTTTAATATTAATAGTAATATTTAGTTGTTTGTCGAAAATGTTAATTAGTTTTATTAATAATAAATTATTTAATAATTTTATTTTTAAAAAAAATTTATTGAGATTTATTTTTGCTGATAGTATTTGTAATAATATTATTTTATTTAAAAAAATAAATAAATGATATTTAATTTTTATTTTCTAAATAATAAAAAATGTTACATTCAATAACACACGTATTATTTATATATTCATATCTAAATAGTGAAAAAATATATATAAATATTTAAAAAATGTGATATAATATCATATATATATAGTATAATGTGTTTTAGATTATTGACTTATCATAACAAATATGGTGTTTGCTATATATTTGTTGGAAAACCTTTTTTTTAAACAAATTTATAAATATTTAATATTAAATATTGAAATATAATATATATAATAGTTATTTAAAAAAATTAAGTGTGTGTGTGTGTAGATTTATATATTTATTCAAAAAAATAGATAATTATTTATATAATTTATTTAAAATAATATATATATATACAGTATAAACATCATGCTTTACTTTTTTTTTATCATAAATTATTAGTTCATTATTATTATTATTAATAGTAATATATATATATATATATTTAAAAAAAATATTTTTTTATCAATTAGTGTGAATCATATGATTGTTTACATAATAACTCCTATTTAGGGGTTTTAATTTACACACTAAACAGTTGCGTAAYTAACAATTTAATGTTATTTAAATGAAATATATATATATATATATATACTGTATATTATTATTAATATTTGTAATTATTTAATAGAAWTTTTTTTTAATAACAATAATAWTAATCACAATTATCATAAAATTGCGATAATTAATAATATTATTATTATTATTATATTATAGTAAGTTTGTTGCAATTAACTTATCTATTTAGTTAAGTACTGTAGTATTTGTTAAACAAAAAAAAATATTTATTAAAATTATTAGCAAATTCATCGGTTTCCGGATTATTACACACATTATTAATGATATATTTTTTTTTGTTATATCATATATATAAAAAATATTGTCAATAATATAATAATTTTATATATATATATTATTTTTTGAAAAAACAATAAAAATTAAGAAAGTTAATAATAAATTAAAAGGAAAATAAATCATCTTGGACAAGTAAAAAATAATATTAATTAACAAAAAAATATTAATTATAACTTACAGTAKTAATAAWTATATTTATATACAGTTTGATTACAYATGTTTGTCATAAAACTTTTCAAAAAAAAAACAATTTTGTTTATACAAATAGATAACGRTTAAAAACTATTGTTTTATTTAATTTTTTTAAAAAAACAAATAAATTATTACATTCATACATGTTTACTCGATGATTATTATGAAATATATTATTAATTAATTATTATTATTATTGCCATCAAAAAAACATTCACCTAAAATCATATGATATTCATAGGTATTATATTCAATGATAGRTATATTATTATTATTATTATTATTATTATTATTATACAGTATATATATACGTAATATATCATATGGTTTCCTAGACATGTGAGGCATTTAATTATTATTATTATTATTGTTTATCTTGATAAATATTTTGTTTTTGTAGTTATTATTTATTTATTTATTTTTTGCTGATAAATACTAACTACTACTCAGAAAATAACAGCAAATAAAACAACAATAAAAACGAAATACGATAATATTATAATAATTTTATTTAGTAATTATTTATTTAGTAATTATATATTTTATTAAAATTATTACTTGGTGCATTGMWAATAATAATAATAATAATAATAATAATAATAATAATAATAATAATAATAATTAATTAATTTATTATTATAATTAATTAATTAATTAATTATTATATATGACAGTGCATATTTTTGCTTATTTGTCATAACTATAATATTAATATATTGTTGAAACTGTTTTATATTATAATTTAAGATGCATCAAATTAATTTTAATATAAGTTAGTTAATTGAAAAAATAATATTATCTAATAATATTATTATAAATTATAATATAATAAATATTATATAGTTATTATATTTTAAAATTATATGAATTATATAGCTTGTAAATAGCTTATAAGATATTTTGATTTTTTTAATAATTTGATAACATTTAGCAATAATAATAATAATTAACATTATTATTTAATTTGTTAGTTTTAAAAAAAACTAATTAATTTACTTACAAAAAAATTAGTAAAATATAAGTAAACATTTTATTATTTATTTATTATCTTTGTTAGTATTATTATTATAATAATAATAATAAATTTACTAATAATAATAATTTTATAATAACAACATTAAGTTAAATAAATTAATTAATTAAGTTAACACATGTTTATTAACATTAATTCTAGTATTATTATTTTTTTAAAACTTATTATAAACAATAGGATTTTATTTAATAATTAATTATCTAAACACTATATACAGTACAGTAACTGTACAGTATTATACTTACAGTATTTAAAATTAATTATAAACAGTGTATAGACTGTATATATTATAAAAACTTTTTAATTTTTTAGTTTAGGTCATCATATAATTTAGACTGTAGTTTAATTTATTTAATTATTTTATTTTTATTTTGCTGACATTCATTTCCATTCAATGTTGATAAAACATATTATGTGTACACTTTATATATAAGTTAAATTAAATATCAATAATGTATATATATATGTGTGTATGTATGTGTAGGTGTGTGTGTGTATGTGTGTATAAGTAAGTGTGTGTATGATTTAAGTGAGTGTCAATAGATCAGTGTATCGGTTAAAGTAAAGTATTTTAACAAACTTAACAAAAATAATTTATTTTATTTGATTTCATTTGACTTATAATCAAATAATATTAATATTGTACTAATAATTGATATATATCTATATAAAAATATTAGGAAAAATTTTAAAATTTTATTTTGAAAAAAATATTTTATCAATGCTTTTATTATCAATTGCATTGATTCTAGAAAATTATAATTATTATACAAACAATAAAAACTAGATATAACTACTTTATGTGTCCATATTATCGACAATTTTGTTGGTTATTGTAAAATAATTATTACTAATAAGCTATTTTTTTAATGTTGATATAGTTTAAAATTAACTTAGTTTAAAAAAAATTGTTTATTTTTATCTGATAATTGTTTTTATATTAATTTTTCAATTTCAATAGTTTGATATATATATATATATAGTATAGTATCRTAATAATTATAATAATAAACATTAGTTTTTTAATATAATTTATTTACTGTATTTATACCAGCACATACCAGTAATATAAATGTCATAAACATATATTGATACATTGTATATATATATATATATATATATATACATACAGTAACACTATTACAGTTATTTAATTTAATACTAGGAAAAAAACCATATAAAATAATACTATCAATACATAATTTATAATACATAAGATAAATAATATAATAATAATAATAATAATTTATATATGGGTTTTATCTAATATTAAATTAAATAACTGTATATATATACAGAGCAAATAGATATCGTATAAGTTAATCAATCAATAGATAAAAATAAATAATATTTTTACTATTTATTAGGAATATTCGTGTTTTATACCATAGCATTTAGTATATATAGTATATATACAGTACAATTTACTGTATAATATTATCATTAAATTTAATTAACAGTTTCTACTGTATATTATTGGGAATATATGTTTTCTTTTATTTAATAGTCATATAAATTATATATATTGTGGTCAGTTGTGTCAAATTGATTTATACTATAATATATAATATATAYAATATTTATATACTTTATATTACTGTTAATTTTAGATATTAATATATAAAATTTATTATTAATGATAATAATTATTATTATTAATAATAATACTGCTGTCATAATATACAGTGTAAAAATTATTTGTCTATTTTTTKATGTTAATTTTTAAGATAATGTTAAATAATTGTATATAGACTTTAAGTTTATTAAATAACAAAATTGTCAAAAATTAATTATCAATAAATATTATATATATATATATATATATATATATATATATATTATTGAATAGTAATTTTTACTTATTTTTATTATTTTTTTCGATACCATTGGAAAAACTTTATATATAAAATATAATATGAAAAAGGGAGGATATACTGTATTTTACATATACTTTTTATTTATTATTTACAGTATTAATATAAAGTACAGTAATATTACAGTATTATTATTATATTTGCATATTACTGTAACTATAAATAGATTTGATATTGTTATTTTTAAAAAATAATATAATTAAAAAACTACTGTAACTGTATATAAATTATATTTATTTTGCAATTTATTATTATACAAAATTACTGTAAAATAATATAATTTATATTCTATACAATGACTATATACAGTACAATAGTAAAGTAATATAAATAAAATTAATATATTTTTTTATTTTGATAATTTTTGGATTTGTTATATATAGGGTTAGATCAGATTCCCTCCCTCTTCTTATTTTCCATAAGTTCCTTATATTCCCTGTTCCCTGGGAATTCCCTGGGAAGACATTTCCTTGTGGTACCACCTATCATACACTAACTCACATTACATAATGTTTAATTAAAAACACGTTTGTATAGTAAATGTCTACAAAATGTATTTAATGTTTTTACTAAATGTTTAATAATATTTTAATCATATTTTGATTGAGTTATTACTAACATAATGGTCCCAATGAAACACATAGTTTAGGTACTTTTTAATGTATGACAAATTATATTTTCCCTTTCTAACGATCAAGGGAGGGAATATAATATATTTTCCATATTTTCCGGGAAAATTGGAGGGAATTTATTTGGGAACTTCCCTCCCTCAGAATCTCAATCTAACCCTAGTTATATATAAGTTAATAAAAAAAATTTTATTAAAAAAATACAAACATGGTTATTTGTCATATACCCTTACATGTACTTTTATATAAATTTATATTACAATAATATTATGTCTATATTAAACATTTACATAGATTAATGTCTAATGAAAAATATATTGCTTGATTTTATTTTATTTTTGATTCATACTATTACTATTACTACTATAATATTAATAATAATAATACAGTACAATATATTTAATCTCATATACATTAATGTTTAGTACAACACTTGGTATATAATTTATATATATATATAGTATTATATATATCATATAATTTAATTTAATAAACTTGAATTGGATTATTTATACAAATAAGTTAATATAAATAGTAAATTTACCGAATAACACAAAATTGTATTATACTATATTTGATATTATTATTTATTTTTTTTTCTAAATCCTATCAAATAAAAATGTTTTAAATATTTTTTGATAACAATAGTCGTGTATTACATTCAAAAAAATTTTGTTTTTTTGTGATTAAAAACTATTTTATCTCCACTCTATTAAATCAAAAAAAATTTAAACATTATATACTGTATTAGATTTTATATATGAATTTTATACTACTGTATATAGTATATACAAAATGTCAAACGCAATGTTATTTTTTTTTATATAAATATATTGTACAAATAATATACAAATTTTATGACATTTAAATATATAACAAAATAAATGTTTCAATAGTAATATACTATAAAAATATATGTCATAAACTATTATAACTAAAATAACATGTGTATCACATTCTGTATATGTTTTCAACATTTAATATATATATATTATATCAATTTTATAACATTACAAATAGATTAAGATTTTAGTTTAGTATAAAAAAATTGTCATTTTTTGACAATATTTAATTCAAAATTTTCGTTTTTATTTTATCCAGGAAATTAAAAATCAAAAAWATATATATTATATCAAAAAAATCAAGTTTCTATTAAATTGTGGAAAGTTATATAATAATAATATTAATGTAATATTTTTATTAATATTATTTTTTTKCTATACCCATTATTAGCTTACAATGTAGTTTCTAATGCAAATACTGCCAAATCTAATAGTAAATTACTAACAACAACAACAAATTATAATAATAATAATAATAATAATTTTATTTAGCAATTTGCAATAAATACATAACAGTGTAGTATTTTTATTATAATATACATTATATATAKATATATATATATTAAACAAACAAACAAAAAACACTGTATATATTATATATATAAATGATTTTTTTGTAGTACATATTTATTTACTTATATTCGCTATTACTAATAATTAAATACTATATAAATGTGTAAATAATATTATTTTTTTTATTATACTATATTAAGTATTAGTATTCATATAGTTGTAGTAATAAAATATTATTATTATTATTATTGATATTTTTATTATTTACTAAATTAACAAAAAACAACAAGTGGTTAGTTTTTCTAAGAAAATATTGACTATTAAGTGGTTAATACTGTTTGAATATTACTTAACATTATTTACTTATTATTATTATTATTATTATTATTGACATATTATTAATTATATCATTATTAACTTTAATATATAAATTATATATATGACAAAAATGTAATTTATTTTTTAGATATATTGATATACTATATAAACTATTTATAGTAGTAATAGAAAACATATTTAGTCTCTGAAAGTGACATTTATTAACTAATATTTATAGTATTTAGTAAACATAAATATAATATTTAATTTTAACATTTTAATTAGTAATTATTTATAATAATTATAGTTAATTATTAATTACTAACTATTAATAACATTTTTTTAAATATTACTATAGATAGTTATCATATTTTATATATTGAAAATATCTACTTTTTATTACTATATATATATATATATTCAATTAAATTATTTACAGAAAATAATATCATAATTAAATTATTATTATTTGAAAAATTTAATATTGTTAAATGTTGTGGACAAATAATAAACTAACAATATTATTAAAATTTGTACAATTAATTTGTAATCAATCATAATTAAAATAACATTTTACTAAACAAAAATTGAATATTTAAAAAAAAATCACATTTGTTTAAATATATACAGTATATATATTTATATTATTTTTTAACTAAAATTAACATTTTGTTTATCAAGCATTTTTCACATATATATACAGTAAAACAACAACAACAAAATCAATCTAAATCTCATTACTATATATATAATGTTTTTTTTATATATATATTTTGATGTCATAAACAAAACTTGAAAATACAAAACAAGACAATAACAAAAATTTTTGTATGTTTTCAGTATATAMTATATATACAAACAGGGATTTAATGGTTTGACATATTTTTTATAATAGCAGATATTTAAGCAATAATTTTTTTTTGATAGTAAAACGTGTGTCAAATTTTTTAGTTGTGTTTTTGATAACTATTATTTGTAGAAAAAATTTAATATTTTCAAAAAAATACTTAATATTAATTATTATGTAGAAAATAAAAATTTTGAATAACAAATAGTAAATTTAATACCTTTAATCCAAGATATTTTTTTCTATTTTAATTATTTTTAACAAACAATAATTTTTTTGTAAAACTTTTAGACACTTAATATTTGATTTATTTACTGATATATAAAATATTTTTTAAAAAAAATTTCTATAATATAATTTTAAAAAATCAATTTGCAAATTTAATATAATGTTTTATATATAAAATTATTTTTTTTAAAAAAAAACTTTTGAATACAAAATTAATATATTTTTTAACAACAAAAAAATCTAATTTAACCTTTCTTATTAAATCAATTTTTTTATTATTATTTTTTGTTCAAAATAATTAATTAGGTAAAAATAATATTTATACATCAATATATTATATAATAATAATAATAATAATTTATTAGTACAGTGCTACTGTATACAATAAGTTACAGTAGTTTCAATATACAATATAACTTTTTTATATTATTATTATTATTATTATTTAACTATCGTCTATCTTCTAATTGTGTGCTAGCTCTACTAACAGGTATAAAATGACCACGATCAATTGATGATTGATTATTATTATTATTAATTGTCATAATTTTTTCACCATGTTTATTATTATTATTATTATTACATTGGTGATTATAGATAAAATATGATTTATTATTAAGATTATTAGATACTAGATATCTGGGTGCCAGACAACTACATGTACTACTACTACAACTACTTGTATAGACAAACCGTCCGAATTTGATTAGTAGATCGCATACAACAATCATTGAAAAGCCAAACCAAAAACTTAATAGACTTCCCATTAGTACCAGAAACTCCTGGATTTCGATTTTMGGTAAATGTTCGACAATCTGATCGGATTGTTGGGGCGGTTGTATAACCAAATAAAACCGGCCGGTATTCGACCGATAACTGTCGACACTAGTATCGTATACATGGGTTAGGCAATCGTTTTTTTCGCCACATACCTGCCGACACCGGTAGCTAATTTGTTTGTCCATTCGGACAAGCGATTGATTATTCAAACTGAAATTAAATCGCGGAAATACTTCGTGTACATACAGATGACCCCATCGGGTCATATTGTAGGCTAGATAACTACCCGGCCATTTGCCCAGCGATTTTGTTAGGCTATCCAATCGACACTGGGCTACACATTCATCGTGCGAATGATAGCCAATAGTCTCATAATTTTGACAATTGCTAACATACGGTGCGGGTAGCAATTGTATACGGGTTTTCCTGTAGCCTATGAACGTAATATAGCCGGGAATTCGTATTAATTCCCGACTAAATCGTTCCGTATAGCGTATGATTAGTTCCCGTCGTGGATGAAAATATACATGCAAGTTGGGTATGCTAACGGGCAGTTGCATTTGAACCATTTCCAGATAGACATCCCGATAGATACGATTAGTATTGTCTATTTCATACATTTTGTCCCGGCTAGTAGACATGTCTGACTGGTAAAACAATGTAAGACAACTGTCCTCCAGATTAATACCCTGGTAGTGTTAGATGGTGGGCAAATAGAAATATTTTAGTAATTTTTTTCTGATTTTTACTTTTTCAAATTTTATTTTTAATTTAATTTTAATTTTTTTACTTAATTATAATTATACTATGGGATTCCCATATCTATATCTATTTGAATACTAAATTATTGAGACATAATGTACAAATGGGATCTGATATTTATATAAAAAATTAATGTTATCTTTTAAAAATATTTTTTTTTACTTAACTGTTAATATTAATTAAAATTCTAATAATAATAATAATAATATTTAGTTATTATATTTAATTGTAATGTTCCCATAAACAGAATTTTTTTAATCCAGAAACTTTCTAGAAATTTTCACTATTATTTTTTTTAGTGCCAACTACTGTATACCTGTAGTATCGGTGCTATTAGTTCACAATCGATATAGTTGTCCCATTGTTTGTTACCGTCCCTACTATTATTGCTAATACCAATAGTACTCATAACTTTGCACGTATTGTTCAATAGCTGATGTTTGTCCAATAGGTTAGCCAACTGTTCCCTAAGCGTCCATTTTCTGTTCATATAGTCTCTGATTTGTTCATAATTATTACCCGAAACCCTATCAATGGACAACTCCCTGAGCAATATATCCGGTTTGACCAGATATGCCTTATTGATGCATACAGTTATACCCGGCATCGATATCTTACCCGAATTGTCACTGTTTATCGATATAGTCATATCGTATTGGAAATACATTGCCGATAGTCGATAGATCTGATACATACAGAAGCCCGAACATACCATAAAATAGGACAGTCTAATGGCATTGGTATAGTTTACATATTGTTTAGTGAAATATTGCCAACCAAACATTATTATTATTAATTAGTTTATTAATTTATTATAATTAGTTAGTTATTTTTAACTAAATTTAACTGTTAAATTAAAAACTTAATTTTTTTTATTATTATTGTAATTTTAAATGTTTATTGCATTAACTTTATAATAATAATAATATTTATATTTAATTTATATAAATACAATAATACAGTATAATAATAAATTTTTTTGATAAATTTTATTTTTATCTATATCTAACAACTTAACAAACCCAAACAAATATTATGTAAATGTGTGTAAATATTTTTTTTATATATAAAAATTATTCAATATTATTTTATAAATAAAACTAATAGTTGGTTTGGGATTTTTTTTGTACAAATAATTGTATTAATATTAATATTTGTTTTTATAATACAGTATAATTCCAGATGATAATGTTCACATAAATATAATTATTTTTATCTATATAATAATTATTAATAATTTTTTAGCAAAATTTCGTATCTATTATATATTTACTAATAAAAATCAATAACCATAATTTTTAGATTTTAATTTATAATTACTATTATTAGCTATAGTTATAACTATACAATAATTATTACAAAATTTATATTTATATCTAACTGTGTTTATTTGTTAGTATAATATTTATGAATTATTTGTAAATTTTATGATAATATATTATACAATACAAATAATATAATAATAATAATCAAAATAAAAACCAATATTTCTTATAATAATTATAATTTTATTTATCACAAATTTATCAATAAAATTTTCTATTGTGTTATATTTGTACATAAAAATTATAAATGATTTATTTATATATATATAAATTATTATTATTTTTATAATAATTAATATTTTTTGTTAATTATTAACTATTTGCATACTTGAAAAATCAATTAAAATATATTTTTTTAGTAAACATAAAAATTGTACAATAATTATTGATTATTGTACAATAATATTGTTTGATTGCATCAAAAACAACAACAATAATATTAAACAAATAATGTTTAAAAATTAATTAAATTAGAAAATTAAATAAATATAATATTTTCATAAATTATATACAAATTTTTCAATTGTAATTAATTTATTAAAAAAATATAATTAATAATTTGTAAGTAATTAGAAAAATATAAGTATTTTTATTTAATAATTTTTATACACTGTATAACATTTTATTTATGTAAAATTAAACAAACTCTAAGAAAATAATTTGCATATTTTTTTGTGATTATAATAACATTTATTATACTTTTATTTTTTTTATAATAATAATTTTTATTTCAAATACTTGTCATGAAATACATTAAAAGTTCATAAAATAAATAATATATACAAGAAAATACAATTATTTAAAATTAATTAAAATAACAATCAATTAGATTCGCAAACTTATTATAATTATGCTCTTCTCTAATATCTTTTGGTAAATCATTAAATAGTTTAATATTAAAATCAATAAAATTTTTATCAAATTTTTTCAATCTGTTTACAAATTTTTTACATTTTAATCCATTTATTATGCAAACACACAAAAAAAACTTAGTATATAAGTAAAGAGTGTCATCTAATAACTAAGTTTTAGTTTAAGTTTGTATTTTTAAAAAAAATAATTCATTAAATAGTTGATAACATATTAATAACATATTTAATAAAATACAATTTTTTGTTAGTTACATGATTTAAGTAAAATTTACTAAAACTAAATATTTTAATATCATTATAATATTATTATTATTATTTCTGTATTATAGTTAAAAAAAATTTTGACAGGTGTTTACAAATATTTGTATTTTAGTTAATTAAAATTTATTACAATTAGAGCAAAAATTTAATTATCATAAAATAAATTGTGTTACAAAACATTTATTTTTATTTTATACTTTTATAACAGATATTTAATAATTTAATTTCCTATTATTATTATAATCTAAAACAAAGTTTTGTTGAATTAGTAAAACAGTAAAATAATATTTATTTATTTTTTTAATTTAACTACAATAACAACAACAAAAAAGTTATAAAATAATAATGAAAAAATTCAATAGAAAACTATCGACTTATTTGTTATTTATATTAATACTTTCAATTAGTATATCGTTGAGCACCGGCTCCTTAAACTACGGGTGCAATGCCAGGATCGGCGAAAATGATATTGAATGCAACAGTGCCTGCAAAGAGCATGGGGTAGGTAGCTATCTAACTAACTAACTAACTGTCCTTATAATTATTATTATTATTATTATTACAGTATCAAATAGGCCACTGCGATATCTACTATAGACGTTGTACCTGTTTTGGCTATTACCTGCCCTACAATATAATGGGTACCGACAAAAGGGACAGTGGTTTAGTCGACCATTTAATACTTGAAGCCCAACAGGACTTAGCCGATGATAAAGATAAGGACAGTGACCATCATATGAGTATAATATATCCAAAATAATTACTTATAATAATAATAATAATTTTTTTTTGTACAAATAGTTTTGATACTTAAATTATTTATTTTAAAAATTTTGTTAAACTGTATTTATTATATTAATTACCAAAAAGTATTTACTATAATTTAATAACTAAAAAATTATTTATAATGTATATAAACATATTAATATAGTTAGTATTATAAATCTATTATTATCAATATTTTCTAAGTCAACAATAATTTGAAAAGTGAAATAAAGTATAAACTTTTTTTTTTAGTAATTGCACTTAAATTTTTATTTTTTAAAAGTAATTTAATACTTCAATTCAATTTGAATTTAACAAACATTTAACAAAATTACATTTAAAATTAGTACATGAAATATGTTTACTACAACAACAAATTAAAACTACATTTTTTTACAAAACTATTTTTGTCTATAAAAACAACAACAAATAATAAATATAATTAATTTAATTAAAATAACATTTAATTTTTTTTAAATGTTAATTAATTTAAATATATTATTATTATTATTATTTTATATAAAGACAATCCTAACCAAAACAGAGATCATCGACAATAAGACAACAACAACAACAACAACAACAAAAAACACATAAATAAAAAAATAATTAGTGTTTAATTCAGTTTTTTTTGGATTATATTTTGAAATAATTTAGTTTTTTCACACTATAATTATTAAATAGACAATTTGGCAGTCAATCAAATCAAATGGCAGATATTTAAATTAGTGATTAATTTTGAGCTTAAAAAAATAATAATGTATGAAATTTACACACATTTAACATCCATTTCCACCCCTCCTCTCTCTCCCTCTCTCTATCTTCCCATTATCCAATCGATAGCATCAGTTTAGTATTTATTTATTTTTTATAATATTTGCCATAACCACCACCATAGCCGCCATCGACAACGTAGGCACCCTTACCATAACCACCATAACCGCCATAGCCGCCATCGACAACGTATGAGCCCTTACCATAGCCGCCATAGCCTCCATAGCCATAACCACCGTATCCACCTTTACCGTAGCCGCCATCGTAATAGCCGCCGCTCAGGTAGGCAACTGGTGCAGCAGCTACGGCGTACGWCTTAACTACCGGTGCGGCCACAACTTTGGTCACAATAGGTGCGGCAACAACTTTGGTAACAACGGGTGCGGCCGCTACTACTGTTTTGGTAGTATAGGCGCCACCATAGTATCCATCGCCATAACCGCCGCCATAATAGCCACCATAACCGCCGCCGTAACCTTTTCCATAGCCGCCGCCCAGTCCGTAGCCACCAATCAAGGCGTATCCGCCGTAGCCCTTACCACCGTAACCACCGCCGCCACCATAATAGCCACCGCCATAGCCTTTGCCATAACCGCCATAATAGCCGCCACCGTAACCGCCATATCCTCCATAGCCGCCAACATATGTGGCAGTGGTCACAGCTAACAGAGCCGACAATACGATCTAATTATTGCAAACAAACAAAAATAATTATAAAATTTTGTTATCAATTAATATTATGACATAATTAGAAATTAGAAAAACTAATACACAAAAAAATGTGTTTTTTAATATTATTATTTTAAATTTAATTGTTAATGTATTTTTAATTTATTTAGTTTTTACTTTAATTATTATTACTAATTCAGCAAATAATATATAGAAATTTTTAATCAATGTTTCAAATAAAATAAAAAATAATAGAAAAATAAGTAAAATTTAATTATAAAAATCTGTTTTTAGTAATAGCAAATTAGATTAAGTTTTTTTTCTAAAAAATATAAATGTGTTTTAATAAAAAAGATAATAAAAATTATATTAATATTATTATTTAAATATCTACACATTAAAATAATTATAGTTAAATTATAATTAGCAATAAATTATAAACAAAAAATTTAAGTTATTATAATTATATACTTTATAAATCAAAAAATATTTAATTAAACTATTATTTTATTATTATTATTAATACAGTATAATTACTACTTTAAGAAAAATAAGTTATTTTAGTTTATTATAAATTTTAATTTTAAAAATTCTATTTCTAAAAATTTATATTAAGATAAATAAAAATATAAAAATTTATAAATACCAATGTATTCATTATTGATATATTATTTAATTAAAAGCACACAATAGTTAAGCAAATAATCAAACAAATTGTAATAAAACTATATTTAACAAAATTTTTCAATTTATAGTTTCTCTTTATATACTCATTGTTTTGTATATCAATATATATAATAAATATTCATTGAGATTATCCATCATTGCGTCAATGAATCAGATAATTATTAATTGTATAAATAATATAATATATGATATTATAATGTTTTTATAATCGTTGAAATGCTATTGAAAATAATATTAATAATAATAAATAACAATAAAAATGATAATCCTTGGGATGCTTTAGTTATATGTCATCCAATGGCTAACTATTTTTTTTTTGAATAGACATTAGAAAACTGATTGTAGAAAAAATAATTTGTAATGAATTTGAAAACTTTATTTAGTTTTATTTAAAAACCTCTCTCTCTCTCTCTCTCTCTCTCTCTCTCTCTCTCTCTCTCTCTCTCTCTCTCTCTCATTCATTCACTAACTAATAAGTAAATCCCAATTAAATGATCGGATTATTGACATTGAAATTTTGTTTTTATTATAAGTTTTACTATATATTTAAATATTATAAGGATTTTTGTTAAACAAATGAATTGCTATATAATTTTTAATATTATAATATCATGTATATTGTAATTTCAATATTAATAATAATAATAACCAGTTTTATACTAATAACAACACAAACAAACAAAATATAAAGTTATTATTTTAATTTTTATTTCATTATTAATATTATTAATCTTTTTTTATAAAGTATTTTGTTTTTAGTTTTTAAGGCGTTTTTGATGGTTATTCTCATTGACTGATATTACTATATATTAGTTAATAATATATGATTTTCTCGTTTTTTTTGTTGAAATAAAGGCTATAATTATTTTAGTTGTTGTTATAATATTTAAATTATTAAGTTATTTTATATATCGACTAATATAGGTATTGAAAATTATATCTAATTTTAATTTTTGCAATAAAAAAACTGCGCTATTTTGGTCTAATGATAGCAACAAAAAACAAAAAAATTTAATAATTATAAAATATGTTATAACTTATAAAAAAAATTTATGTACAATAAATTGAATCTTTATTTTTTTTTAATTAAATAATTAATTTTATATAAAGTTATATATATAAAGTATGTTAGCGTTGAATAAATTATGAAAGTAATGTATTTCATAATAACATTGAATAATAACTTTTAGTTAGTAAAATAGGAAATTAAAAACATTTTTACTATAATTATATACAACAACAAAAATAAAAAAAATTATACAAATTAGTTGTGACATTTAAAATAGATATTTATTTCAAAGAAAATATGTATTAATAATTGTATTAATATATAAATATATATATTGAATATATTACTAATCAATTATAACGCCAAAAATGTAATTAAAATATAGGTGTGGCTCTCAAGGGTCTAATTTTTTTTTATTTGATTGTATAAATGGTATTATAAACTTTTATTTATTTTTACATATATTTTTATTAACAAACTTATTGTATTGGGGAAAAAATTATTTAAGGAAAAAAACAAGTTTTATTTTAAATCATTTATTTAAAATAGCCGATGAATAATATTTATAAGTTATATTATAATATTAATTTTAAATATTATATATTGATAATCGTGATATTGAAAAAAATTTTAATATTTAAAATGTTTTATTATTATTATTATTATTATTTAAACATTAAGTTTTTATTTGTAATGATTTTGTTAAAATGTTTTTAAATAAAAAAAGTGTTTTCCAATAAAACTTGTTTTTTTTAATTTTTTTATAAAAATATATAAAACTTATAGATAGTTATAAAAAAAATTTAGAAATTTATTTTTTTTTTGGTTTTTTTATAACGATTTTTGTGTGCAATAAAAGGTGTTTTCCTAGTTTTTTTGGAGCTTAAACTGTACCAACAATTTTATGATAGCAACTAAAAAAATACAACAAAAAAACAAACAAAAAATTAGGGTTGCCCAAGGTTAGCCAAGGTTGCACTAATACACAGCAACAACAATAATAAAAACAATAATTTTATTTTAATACAATAAACTTATGTAAATTATTTTATTATTTGCATCATTATTATTATTATTATTTTTTGTTGACTATCTTGATTAGATTAGATGTTAAAACAATTTAATTATTTTTATCAAACATAATTAAAAATATTTATTAAGTAAATTTTTAAATCTTTTTTAAGTAAAATAAATTAATTACAGTATAAATTAAATTGTATTATTTAATTTTTTTTTTTGTAAATTTTATTGCATTTATATAGAAATAAACTATAATTATTATTATATGATTAGATATCTAAAAAAATCAATTATATAATAGTTTACAAAATTCTCATAAATTTTGACCTTAAATATCACTAACTATTGATAATTATTAATAAATTTTGATTTATTATATTAACCTTGATAATTATCAAATATTATTATTATTATTTAATTACAATAAAGAATTTGTGCATATGTATATTTTTTTAAAAAATAATTATTAAAAATGTATTTTTTAATGCTTAAAATACATCAATTTAATCAATATATATATACATATACTGTATTATAATTAATATTTCTAGAAATAATAATATTTATAAATTTATATATATATTTCTAAACTCAAAATTTTTAATTAACATTTATTAAAGTTTCTTAAAATCTAATAAATGTCATAAATATAATGTGTATGCTTATATAAATATAGTTATTACTATAAAAATTTTGTTAAACAATATTATATAAATCTCTATTAAAATTAATTTATTGATAATCTAGTTTATAAATTGTCATATTTTTACTAAATAGAAATACTTATACTAAACAATTATAGATTTAATACTTTAAAAAACAATGTAATTAAACATAAATTTTATAATAATAATAATACTATTAATTTTTTATTGTTAATTAAACTTTTATTATGAAAATTTATATATCTTTACATATATAATAAATTTATATATATTTACATATATATATATATATTTAAATTAAATAATTAAAAATAATAAAAATAATAAAAAATCATTTTTTAATATCTAGACCAAACCTCATAATTAGTAAAAACTATACTCAATAATAATAATAATAAAAATCAAACAAAAATCAAATCAAGGTTTTTGATAAAAACACGCAAAAAAATTATATTCAATATTAATATGCAAATAATTATAATATATTGCACACATACACACAAAAAACAACTAAATAAATATAATTTAATAAACTAGTAATTAGTTTTCTTAAAAATATTGAAAATGTTGAAAAAAATAATTTTCATATAAATACCGGTGCACACCGGTATGTAAAAAACATTATCACTCAGTCAGTCATACAAAAAGCTGTTAATACATATATATATATATATATATATATTAGTTTGAATTGTCACCCAAAAAAAAGTCATATTAATAACATGAATACCTTTGTAAGTGTGATTTATAATACAATTTACTGATTTTAAAAACTTATTTAAATTTATTGTTTTTACCGCACAGGTAGTGCTATCGGCTCTCATCTCATTGGCCGCTGCCATACCGTCCAAAGGCTACTATAGCGACGGCGGCTACGGTGATGGCGGCAGCTATAAGGGAGCCATACTGTTGGCCGACAACAAAGGCTACGGCGGCGGTTACGGTGACGGTGGCTATGGAGGCGGCTATGGTAACTCAAAACAGATCAGTTATACCACTACCCGTATCGTGAAGGTGCCAGTCCTTACCAAAAGTGTTGAGTATAGACAAGAGGAACCGATCAGACAGTCCAGTCTCGAGCGACACCACTCAATCACCCCTATCTATGGCAAGACATTGATTAAGCCAGTGATTACTAAGACCTACCAACCAGTCATCACTAAGTCCTACGAGATCTCTGAGCCCAAGACTTTGATCAGCTATGGTGGCAGCAGTTACGATGATGGCAGCTATAAGGGTGGTTATGATGGCGGTAACGACGATGGCAGCTATAAGGGTGGCTATGAAGGTCAGTACGTTAGCGGCGGCTATGATGATGGCAGCTACAAGGGTGGCTACAGTGATGGCGGTTATGGTAACGGCGGTGACCTCAAGATTATTAGCTACGGAAAGAAATACTAAAACATATGATTTTTTTCTATTGGATGTCTAATCCAATGGTAAAAAAACCCAATGGATTAGGTTTTTATAGAAGTGGACAGTTGGATATTTCTCTCTCTCTCTCTCTCTATCTATATATATGGACATTACCACTAAATATTAAAAAAAAACTATTTATATGTATCTATAAAAATATATGTAAAGACAGCTTTTTTCACCAAATGATATTATTATTATTACTTATTTAATTGTTATTATTTTTTTTGTCTAAAAAAAATAATCTATAATTTCCATTAAAAACTGAGTTATTGTCTATTTTTTTTTATTAATTTATTGTCCCTGTATTATTGCCTACTATTACTACTACTACTACTAAATTATTRTAATAATCATTGTAATTGAAAAAAATATTGATATTTAATATATATATATATATATATAATAAATTAAATTATTTGTTGAAGTATTAATTTTGTTGGTATTATTTATTTTTATTTTTTTAAAAAAAAAATACTAACCCATTGATGATAATAATAATAATTTATAATACATTAAAAAAAATACATTTTATAATTTATTTATTCAATTTTTTTTTTTGATAAAATAAATAACAAAAACAGTAYRGGTTTTTTCACTAAATAGTTATAATATATAAAAAATATTTTATTGTTGCATAAATATAAGTATATAAATTTTAGATTAGGTTTGATTTTATTTGTTTGACCAAAAAAATACAAAATATAGTAATTTTTTTTGTTCAATTCAAAAATTAACAAAATAACAAACATAATCTAAAATCTACATAAATATATCACAATATATATATTTTTTGAACGACAATTAAGTCAATAAATTATTTATATATATATTTATATATACAGTATATTAATATATGAATATTATTGGCTAATCTATAAATAGTTCAAACTGTATGTATCCCTCTCTGTCCGCCCGATTTTGTTGTATATTTCTGGCCCAAGCCTTACACTCGACACCAATCCGGACACCGGTTGCCGGCTCAGGGAAGTGGACAAAAACAAACGGCGATAGATAACCGGGTTGATTGGTAAACGGGTAGTATTTAATTTCCATGCCCTGGTGCGGGTAGTAGTGTATCGGTCCTATGTTGGCTCTATCGTCTATACTCTGTGAATAAAAAATTAGTATAATTAATAATAATAAAAAAATATGTTATTATCTAATAATATATACCATAAAAAATAACTGTACTATTATATACCTTTCCATTGCATGTTATATAAATCATTGGTTTAATAGTTTGATTGTTGTTGTTGTTGGTGGTGGTGACCAATATTTTTGATCTAATTTCATCTGGTATTACCAATTGGTTATTGTTGTCATCCTCCAGGTCATCATTAGTATACGGTTCGGGCATCCAATTGTATATCTATTTTGTGGGGGAAAATAAATTTTTTTTAAATGATAAAAGTATTTTTTTATAAATAATTTTTTGAATTAATAACTCTATATTTCAATAGTTTAGAAATCATGTTTGAGATAATTTATGATAATAATTTTATATATGATATGTAAATTTATTATACACAATGTTATTTTAAAATTTACAGTTTATTTTTTTTATTAATCATATTTTTAAAACTCATCTAATATTAATTAATGAYAAAATTATTAGCAATTTAAAGTAAAAAAATTGATTATTAATAACTAAAAAAATAAAATAATATTCATATWGTMTATTATGTACTATTATATGATTTTAAAACATATGGGAAATAAACTATAATTTATAAACATTACTACATAACATAATTATAAAAAGTTAATTAATTAGTAATGTAAGTAATTTTATTTAATTAATAAAATAAAACAATATGAAAACAATAACAACTAAAATATTTTTATTACATTATAACTCGCAAAGAAAAACTTTTATTTTAGATATGTTTTAGTTATTTTATATATTAAACAATATTTTTTTATTTGTTTATTTATGTGTAATAAAACTTAAGCTTTTTATCTAAACTTTTGCTATTTTTTTGTTAAGATATGCTATATGCTAGATGACATATTAATCTAGCCTGGATCATTAAACTATGTCAAAAAAATAAACTATAATACTCAATTGTTATAATAATAAAAAAGTTTTATTATGCTATATTAAACTAATATCAAATTGTTTATGATATTTTTTATTTTAAAAAATAATTATTAGTTAGAGATTTGTTAAAAAAAATTTTTAGTAAAAATTTTATCATAAATTTTATTATTATTATTTTCTAAAAATAAATATTTTATTGCTTACTCTATTAAGTTTAATGAGAACACAAGGATCGCCTGTTTTATASCCAAAATCCCGATCACGACTGCAATTGGCGTCAATTGTTTTAATATCAAACAAACAGTATCTCTGGTCAGTATCGGTTGACACAGGTTTGCCGCCGCCGCCGTCCGAGCACTGGTCGTCAAAGTCGTTATGAGCACCGGTAGCAGCCTTTTCGTATGGCTCCAGAAAGTCAGCCAAACTGTCTGACCAGTACTTCCAGTCCTTGTTGTTGTTGTTATTGTTATTRYCGTCCATTTCTAGTCCTTCCGGTTTGAACCGAATTTCTATACTATCGCTGACACCGTTTTGGTCGCGCGGTCTGAAACCAAGTCCCGGTGTCCAACCAATAGGACTGTCCCAGTATTGCCGTTTGGGTACCAGTGGATCGACAGTCTGATAAAACACATATAGCATTAGTAGCCAAAATCCAGCCAAACAACAGTAGAAACATATGTAAAATGTTAGGATCTTAACTAARRATTATATACAATAAATAAAGTATAGTATAGTATCTAAAAATTATATATACATACGCCATGAGCTACCGGTGCGACCAAAAAATTGTCTGGTCTTAGGATTCCATATAAACTTAGCCAACGATACAATTATTGACAGCATATTATTATTTTGGGTTTTTAATTGATTGAAAAATTTTTCAGATTTTTTTGTAGACATTTTGTTGGTGTGTGTGTGTGTGTGTTTGTATTAGTCCAATTGATGCACACCCACTAATAATAATACAAAACACACACAAAAATTGAAAACTAATTATTTTTAAAAAAAATTGTTAAATTTATTTAAATAAAATATTGCTGTTTTACTAATATACTGTATATATATATATATATATCAGTATACCTGTATATTTATTTTTATTACTATTTATTATATAACTAATTATTATTATTATTACAGATAATTATCAAATTTGTAAATTTTATTATACTGTAAATGCAGTATATTGTACTAATTTATACAGGTATTTATATATAATATATTGATATTTTACAGTTATATGACATTTTTTTATCGATAAAATATTAAAATACAATAATAAAAATCCAGGTTAACATATATTAATTTATAATTTAACAATTAAAATTTTCCATTGTATATACAGTATCAATGATCATAAATTTAATATAAATATATATATATATATATATATATATATATATATTGTTTTATACTACTATATGAAATACAATACAATAAATACTATTTATATATTATTAATATTGTTTATTATACTGAAAATTTATTTTTATTATTATTATGACTAATAGATATTAATAATAAGATTTTATTTCTAAATTGCTTTAAAATGAAAGGAAATGTTTGTTAAAAAATAGTATTAATAGTTTATTTTTTAAAATAATTATTGTTTATAATATGATATTATATGAATAATATTTTTAGTATCAAATATTTAGTAAAATATTATTAAATTTTTTCTTAAAAAACATATAATTTAATTGTTATTAATGCAAATTATTAACGTATTTCAATTTTATTATATGTTTATTATACCTATTTTTAATTTATATAAAATCTAAATATTTAATAGTATTATATGATTATATATTATGTTATACATTGTCTTATATAAAGTATAGACAATATAAATCAACAAAGATATGTTTAATTACTTTACAATTTTTTAAGCAAAATATATATTTTTATATATAAAATATATTGGACTTTAACACAATTAAACAATTATAACTTTTTATAGTTCAATTTTTTTTATTATTTTTAAATTATTTATACATTCATCAGTTTCAATTATTTAAAACTTTATAACAATCAAGATTTCCGTATATATTTTAAAGTATTTAATTTAGAAATATAATTTAATTAATTAACACATATTAATTGTTAATAATAATAAAAATTTATAAATATATTTAATTATTTGTATGGTATCAGATACAAAGGTTTTAAAAAATTTAATTTAATAAAAAAAAAATTTTTTTCTATTATTATTTTATCAAAAATATTTTGATTTAACAATAAAATGCTATAAATTTATATTTTAAAAATTACATATTTATTGTAATAGTTATTTTGCAACACATTTAGTTTATTAATTTTTAGGAGTAGTTTTTATCATTTATAATAATAATAATAATACAAAATAAAAATGCAATAAAATATTCAATTTTTTTACTCTAATATATTAGTTTAATTTTTTTTTGTATTTTTGCAAAAATGATATATCATAATTATTTTCTATATATATATATTATTAAATGTAAAAATTAAATTGTAAATTGATCTAGGTAATAGTATCTATTTAGTCTAGTAATCACTTTTCTAGTGATTTCTATGGATTTAATTTTATTTTCTCTATTTGTACTTGATAAAAAATGCTTTCTACTAATAAAAATCAACAAACAAACTAACAAAAAAAATGTTAGAAAATAAAACAATATTAAAAATACTATATTTGATCGCATGTTTGCTGGGATGTCTGTATCAAACTTATCGTATAAGTGATCTATACTTTAGCTACCAGACCACTACTAATGTCATATATCAAACTGAGACCACACTATCGTTGCCGGGTATTACCGTTTGTGGTGGAAAATCGTGGCTACTGTCCACTGAAATCAATAATAATAATAATAATGGTGGTGGTGGTGGTATAAAAATGACCAATACTATATTAAACAATTTGACGATAGATGAACAAGCTAAATTGTTGGCACCGGTAGATCAATGGCTCAATTGTACCGTTTTTATGCCCGATGAAGTCAATCAAACCATACCGTGTAACCAATGGTCAGCATATAGKCCTAGCCTGAACATGAACTATACGTGTGTTACACTGTTTGGCCACAACAACAACATTATTAACAACACTAATAATAATTCACGGGAGGAAAACATCGACCCMCCGACTATCGGCAGCAGTAAATCTTATGGCCGAAAACTATTGGCCGGCAATCGTAACGGTCAAATTGATTTGCATTTATTGATGATAAGGACAGCCGTCGCCGATTCACTAGTCGTTAATTGTGATTATCTGGTTAGACTACACTACGGTGTCATAACAATTGGAGCTAATTGATCCGTTACAGTTTATTACTATAGATACTACCAGTTCATTGATTGTCTATCATCGGACAATTGTTACCAATTATGTTAATCAACAACAATCGGGTGCTAACAATAATTACAATCAGAAATGTTTGTTCAATAAAAGTCCAGATGATTGTTTTGATGAATGTGTGGACAGTAGGTTCAATAGGGCTAATCCCGGTTGGATTATCTACGATCAGTTAGCCTATAATTTATCAGATAGTCAATTGAAATTTGATGACAAACTACCCGACACTAGTATCTATAAGTATGATTGTATAGAATTATGTACAAAATATATGGTTGAATGTTATCAGGAATATATTAAACTAGATAAATCTAATATGATCAAATCAATGGTTACCCAGACAACCAATAATAATAATAATAATAATAATAATAATAATCATCATCATCAAGATTATTATCATCTAGCTATTAGTCAATCATCTGATCCAGTAATCTATATTGATATTACATTGAAATTGACCTGGGAGGAATATCTATGTCTAGTTGCTAGCTTATTKGGACTATGGTTTGGTTTTAGTGTAATATTTGTATTTGATTTATTAATATTTATACATGATATGATTGTTTTATTTAAATAATAAAAATAAACAACAAGCAACAATTATTACAAATATTAACTATCGACAACAACAACTACTACAACAACAAAATCAATTTAATTTATATTTAAGACAACAACTATAAATTTAATTAGTTTCAATTAATTTTTTAATTTTTTTTAAAAATTGATTTAATAAAAAAAATGTTTTGTATTATTTTTATTTTTCTAAAAAAACAATATCATTAGCTTAATTGTATAATATTTTTTTTAATTATTAAAAAACAGTTATCATCTATTAAACTATTTTAGTTAAATTTCATATTTTATAAAAAAAATTATATATTTTTCAGGAAAAATTTGAGGGATTTTTTAGAGGGAACTTCCCTCTTTGGGAATGTTGATCKAACTCTACATATAAGTAATTATATTAAAATATTAATAGATTTTTTTTTATTGAAAATTATTATAACATATAATTTAACATTTTCGTTATATAAAAACTTTATATTTTTCAGATTTAGATATTCAAAATATTGATTGTATATAACAATACAATTTTTTGGTGTACATTAGCCAATATATTGGCAATATAAATCAAAYAGCAAGGTTAAACAAAATATTATTATTTTGTTTAAATATTAAAATAACAATTATTAATAAATTTGTTAAAATAAATAATAGTAAATATTAAAATAAATCAATAAATTTTAATACTGTAYGATATRGTACTTATGATCTATTGTATTACTGGTGTCTRTATACTACTGTATATACTAATATAATTTTATTTCACATATATAGTTTATATTTATTTAATAAAAATTATATATGAATTAAATTAAATGTTTTTTAAATCATTCAAAATAAATGCAAAAAATTTGTAATTTTATTATTATTATTATTATTAATTTATTATTAATATCAAAAATATATATTAGTATGATATCATCTATTAGTATATTTAATTTAAAAAAAGTAAATTCAAATAATTAGTTTTTAGGCGAAGTTTATTATTATTATTATTATTGTGAAATAAAAGATTAAATCAATACTATTTAATATAATATAAGGTTATATATATATATATATATATTACATTTGCATAATTTAGACAAATTTTAATTTTATCTAAAAATTTCTGCATATTTTTATATATCGATACACCTGTATATTACATAATATTTATTTATTTATTTTAACATTAACACACACACACACACAACAATGTTTGAAACTAAAATAATATTAAAAATACTATATTTAATCGCATGTTTGMTGGGATGTCTGTATCAAACATATCGTATAAGTGATCTATACTTTAGCTACCAGACCACTACTAATGTCAGATACCAGACAGAGACTACACTATCGTTGCCGGGTATTACCGTTTRTGGTGGAAAATCGTGGCTATTACTTACGGAAATCAATAATAATAATAATAATWAGATAAATAGATAAAAAGATAAATTAGATAATGCCGATTTAAACAAGCTGACTGTATACGAACAAACCAGATTATTGGCACCGGTAGATCGATGGCTTAACTGTACAGTATTTATGCCCGATGATCAGGTCAAACGTGTCCGGGAGTGTAGCCAATGGTCCGCTTATAGGCCTAGTCTGAACATGAACTATACATGTGTTACACTGTTTAGCCATAACAACAATTCACGGGAGGAAAACGGTAGCGAMYCGACTATCAGCAGTAAATTTTATGACCGAAAACTATTGGCCGGCAGTCGTAACGGTCAAATTGATTTGTATTTATTGATGGTAACGGCAACTACTACTACTACTACTACCACCACCACCACCAGCAGCAGCAGCACCGGACCCGTCAATCTTGATTATCTGGTTAGACTACACTACGGTGGCAAACAACTGGAGCTAATTGATACGTTACAGTTTATTACTWTAGATACCAGTTCATTGATTGTCTATCATCGGACAGTTGTTACCAATTATGTTAATCTACAACAACAACAACAATACGGTTYCGGTTATCGAAATCAGTTGTGTTTGTTTGACAAAAGTCGCGATGACTGCCGGGACGAATGTGCGGACAGTTTGTTTAACAGGGATAACATGGRTTGGATTAGTATCGATCAGTTAGCCTACAATATGACCAGTCGGTTAAGATTTGTCGATAGTCTACCAATAGATAGTAGTCTTAATTTGTATAATACCGAGTGTACAGAGCTATGCGATCATCGACTAGAATGCTATCAGGAATATATTAAATATGATAAATCTAACTACAGGTCAAATCAATGSAAGTTACCAAGGTAACCGATAATTATCATCAAGGTAACCGCCATCATCATCATTATCATCATCTAGCTATTAGTCAATCAGCTGATCCAGTAATCTATATTGATACCTGGGAGGAATATCTATGTCTAGTTGCTAGTTTATTTAGTCTATGGTTTGGTTTTAATTTATTAGTTGGCTGTGATTTAGTAATATTTGTCMATGATAAACTGAAAATGTTTTATTTAAATAATAAAAATAAACAACAARCAACAATTATTAATATTAATAACTATCGACGACAACAACAACAACAAAATWTATATAATATTTATTTAAGACAACAAAAAATTTAATAATTAAATCGATTTAATTAGAAAATTATATTTATATTGTTGTTGTTTTTGGGTGTTTTTTTAATTTTTATTTTTRTTTTAGTTATATTTAGTTATATAATTTAAATAATTAAAAATGTTTTATTTTTGTAATTATATTAAATTTAATTATGGAAAAATTATAATATTAATTTATATATATATATAGATATTAATTTTAAGTTCATAGTTTATATTCCAAKTAAATTATTTTTATTGGAAAATAACTTATGAAAGTTTATTAGTTTTGTTGTAKTAATYAATAGCTAAAATACTAAATAATAAAAACKTTGATAATAATATTTTCTATGAATTTATAATAWAAGTTTAATTTAATTTGTAATAATATAAGTTACATTATTACAAAAAATTACTATTAATAATATATTAATTTTTCAGATTTATATTTAAGGTACAAATAAAACATTTACAAGTATTAAATTATGCACTTTAAATATAAATCTTGGAAATTAATATATTATTAATAGTCATATCATCTATAATATTATAGTAAAAATAATATTATTGATTCATAATTTCTTATATAACTTATATATTTCTAATATATAGTTTATTAGTTAAAAAAATCATATTAAAAATCATTAAAATTATTAAATTATTATACAATGTACTTATTTTGTTGTGCCTGAGTTTGTATGTTTGGACACAACTTAGAGGAATAGGAGAGCACCGGTTGTTATGCGTGGGTCGGTATGAGGCCTACAACCGATTATCAACCAATTCCTTATAGATTATCACCTGAAGGGTCGGTATGAGACCTATCGGATGATAAAAGGGTAGATCACTTGCAGTAGTGGTGGCCAAGCGTAAAGCTAGAGCTGATCCCAATCTGGATGTCTGTACTATCTCTTGATATCACGCGATACGGAACGGTAGGTTAGAGTTGATGGACAACCGGGTTGTATGTATGTCTTTAATGATGTGAACAACCGGTTGGACTCTTGAAGTGATAGTTTCAATGATGATAATAGCGATGGTAATGAATCGTATGATTAACACAGGTATAAGATAATTATAACAATTTATTGATTAGTTTAAGACAATTGAGGATACAATGGATTGTATGGTTAAAATGGTGCTATCAGTGGAGCACATGTATGATGTGAGTACAGTATGATATGTGAGAGTCAGGTATGACTGTTGTGTATGACGGCTGGCACTGTACTAAAGTATGTGTATACTGTAGTACAGTATTTATAGTGTTTGAGAGAGGACGGGTAGTTATAGGGAATGGTTAGCTATCATTGGATAGTTTGAATGTGGGAACCGTTGAACAGTTAGTTTGGTGCCAGAGGTCTGAGGTCAGCAACCGGTAAGTATAAGGAACTGTATAACCGATTGAAAAGCAATACTAAGAATTTAGCACAAAAATACTTTATAACTAAATTAGCTTAAGGTAATGTAGTGGACACTACACTCCCCGGCGGTTTAAGACTGGTCAAAGAGTTAAACGGTTGAGTGAGACGATGTGGACCAGGAGTGAGACGTTTAGCCGGTTGTGATGGATGTCCGCGTTGAGAGTCCGGTAATTGGAGTCGTGTGTTACGGAATCGTAGATTGGGAGAGTTGGATGGGATGCAATGGATATTACCGGAAATATGTTTGTTGTATGTATCGATGCGTGAGAGTCGGGACTGTTGAGGGCGAATAACCGGATGTACAGCGCGTAGTGGTGTAACGGTAATAGTAGGTGTGATGTCCCTTAAGTAATGCCGATGTTTGTATGGATGCGATGGTCTTGCGGCATTAGAAGTCGTATTGATTGGACGGTAGTCTTTACACAAGCGAGGTTTTCCGTCTGTATTCATCGTCGAAGTGATCGGTAAAGCGTTACGGCTGTCCCGAGAAACATGGATTTGGTGATCCTTCACTTGACGTGCAGCTTTGGCTGCAAATGGATGCGATTGACGGGTGCGCTGTGCGGTGGACTGTTGGTCTATCTTTACGATGCGGTGCTTTTGTTTGTATATATGGCCATTGGATTTGTTAGGCAACCGGTTTGGAGAAGGTATACGACTGATGAGATTGCAGTAACCGGTTGATGTCCCTGAAGTGGATGAGTTTCTCTGTTGTTGCCATTTGAATGATACGGTTTGTGTCTGTGTGTCAATGATGACACCGTATTGGCCAAGAGATTGGAGAGATAGCAGTAATGTGTAATGAAATCCGTTGATGACCTGTGCTTTGATGGTGCGGGTCATCCGATTGATGGTTAAGTCAAATGTGACTTCTCCGAGAGTACGAGCTGATCCACGCGCCAGTGATACGTCGGTAGAGCGGCGGCGGTCGATATGGAGTCGGAGGTGTTTGACGACATCTAATGGTATGATGTCTACAGTTGATCCGGGATCGGCGAATGCTGATAACTCGAACCGATTGATGCGGCCCGGGATCAATATCATATCCAGTGGTGTGGCTTCGGTAGCCATGACTTTACTACGTATTATATGTGATGATGCGGCTGTTATACGAGTAGGTGGACCGTCTGTGGATCCTGTGTTTGGATTGATGGCTGCTGGAGGACAAGATTTATTTGGGCAATCTTTATGGTAATGCCATGAAGTGATGCCAAGATCTCTGCAGATGCGGCAGGAATAGGGCGGACGTAGTTTGTCTTTGTTGTCGCGTTTAGGTAACCGGTTGTCATTTCGTTTGTCATCTGTGTAATGTGATGATCCGTGAGGTCGGTTGATGCGGTTACCGGTTCGTTGCTTGTCGGTCTCGATGTCCTGAGCCATCTCGAGCCATTGACTGGGAGTCTTGAAGCGTCGGCCATAGAAGTATTCACGGTATTCAGGGAGTAGGCCTTCCGTGAGTAGGTTTGCTCTTTGATTGTCGGTGTAGTTTTGGAGGCGTCTTAAAATCTCCATTTTGTCATCGAAGTATGCGCGGATTGACTCCGATCGTTGTTGGCGCCGGCGGTTGGCGGCCACTTCTGGAGGAATGTCCAGTCGGGTATATCTGTTGGTAAGCAGTTGCTTAGCTTTGATCCAGTTGATGGATGTGTCGATGAGTAGGTCTGAGCCGTAATAGTTGGCTGCGTCTGATTCGAGGAACTCAACGATTTTGATGAGTTTGTTATCATCTGTGAGATGAGCGAAGACTCTGTCGAAGATTAAGAGGAATGCTTCGATACGTAGAGATGAGTCTTTAGTACCATTAAACTTTGGTATCTTCACTGAGAGCATCGGTGCTGAGCCAGTGGTAGAGGATCCGTTGGTGGCTGAGTTACCGGTTGTACCGATTGGTACACAATTAGATGAGATACCGGTTGTGTTGTCTGCGATGGCATTAACCAGATTTAGTGTATCGTTGTCTTCACCATTGATGGACATGTCTGATGTGTTGTTGGTTACTGTGTTGTCTGAATCGCTATTAGTTGAGATATCTCGTCGAAGATATGGAGTTCCGTGTCTAGTGAACCCTGTATTGATAGTCGTCATCCAATACGCGAAGATAAGGATCTTTTAATGATCTGTGCCGACTGCGCCAATTGTTGTGCCTGAGTTTGTATGTTTGGACACAACTTAGAGGAATAGGAGAGCACCGGTTGTTATGCGTGGGTCGGTATGAGGCCTACAACCGATTATCAACCAATTCCTTATAGATTATCACCTGAAGGGTCGGTATGAGACCTATCGGATGATAAAAGGGTAGATCACTTGCAGTAGTGGTGGCCAAGCGTAAAGCTAGAGCTGATCCCAATCTGGATGTCTGTACTATCTCTTGATATCACGCGATACGGAACGGTAGGTTAGAGTTGATGGACAACCGGGTTGTATGTATGTCTTTAATGATGTGAACAACCGGTTGGACTCTTGAAGTGATAGTTTCAATGATGATAATAGCGATGGTAATGAATCGTATGATTAACACAGGTATAAGATAATTATAACAATTTATTGATTAGTTTAAGACAATTGAGGATACAATGGATTGTATGGTTAAAATGGTGCTATCAGTGGAGCACATGTATGATGTGAGTACAGTATGATATGTGAGAGTCAGGTATGACTGTTGTGTATGACGGCTGGCACTGTACTAAAGTATGTGTATACTGTAGTACAGTATTTATAGTGTTTGAGAGAGGACGGGTAGTTATAGGGAATGGTTAGCTATCATTGGATAGTTTGAATGTGGGAACCGTTGAACAGTTAGTATATATATATATATAACCGATTGAAAAGCAATACTAAGAATTTAGCACAAAAATACTTTATAACTAAATTAGCTTAAGGTAATGTAGTGGACACTACAATTTATTAATACATGTTATTAATAATACTTGCATTAAATATAATRRTTTTTATATTAAATAAAAAATATATTATATTTAGAAATAAGTCATTAATTTAATATTTATTTATTTATTTATTTATTATATATATATATAAATATATGTGATAATGTATATATCAATATAATCCAGTATCAATTATTAATTAAATTTATAATTATTAGTAAAGTTTTTATTTTATTTATTGATTATTAACTAATGTAAGAAATACTAAATTTAAGTTTATATATATAACTATTATTAAGAAATATATATATATATACTATTATATATTGTAATTGTTATAATTTATATCAATTGTATATATACTGTATATGAGATAATTTTATCATAATGATATAATCATATATACTTTAATATTAACTAATGTAACTTAATGTAAAAAGATTAACACTACTTAACAACCCCACCACCAAACCCACCCCATCCACTAACACTTTACCTCAACAACCCTCCCACCCCCACCCCCAATATTCAACCTGTCAATTCTACTTTTTAACTCTAGGTTGTAAACAGCATTGATATTCATGAATTTTGTGGGGTATATCGGGGCGTCGCACAGTTTCGGTCGATTCAGATCATCGATATCGATGACATTGAACTGATAGTTGTAGATCATATGAGACAAAAATGATTTGACAATCAAAAAAGCCAACCGTACGCCGCAACACATTTGCGGTCCGAGACTAAATGTCAACAGCGAGTTGGCGTCCAAATTGGACAATCGGTTATTGGCGTTTGTGGTCAGAAATCGGTCGGGATTGTATTCGTAGGGATCGGGAAATAGTTCGTCGTCCATATGTATGGCCGATATTTGAATATCGATACGGGTACCCGGCTCCAATTGGATACCGGGCAAAATTTTTGCCGCCTCACTATCCCGACTGCCGCCAAATACCCGCCGAAATCGCGGAGCACTGGGCGATATACGCAACGATTCTTTGACCACAGCGTCCATGTATGGCAAGTGTGTCAGCTGATCAAACGATAGATTGCATTGTCTAACCCCTTCCACCTCTACGTCCTGATCCTTCCCATCCTTACCCTTATCTAATGCCTCTACTATTTCTGCGTACAATTTTTTCTGTATACTCGGATGACGGGCCAAATGCATGCTTATGTTGGTCAGTATGTCGGCTGTACTGCCGAATAGGGCTAAAAAGTTTCCGATCACATAGTAGGTCATCACTCGGATGGCTATCGGATCCGATGAACTAACTGTTTAATAATAAAGTATAAAATATTTAGTAATATAATTATAATAGCAATAATACTGTATACTGTATATCAATATATAAATATAACAATAATAGCTCTCTAAAAAAAATTATTAGTTAAAATGTTTAATAAAAAAATTAATATTTTTAATGTGTTTTTTAATATATTTATTGGTATTGTTTTTTAAGATATCTAATATTAATTGTTAATGATTTCCTTCAATTAATTTTTTATCTTATGATTATCTTATTTTTTCCATCTTTTCAATACTATTAAATAATTATCTCTAATAAATAATTTATTCGATAGTAATATAGATATAAAAAATTACTTATTAATTAAACAAAAATAATAAAATTTTAATTTATTAATTATTATTATTAAATTAATTATTATTAAAATTATTTTTAAAAAATCTAATTACAATTATTATGTTATGTTAATTATAATGTTGTATTAAAAATAATTAAATAAATAAAAAAAACAGACAAACCTTTTCCAATAATTAATTTCAAATACAGTCCGACAATATCTAGTTTTTCGTCATCATATTTATTAGGATTGTTGTCGCCGTCGTCATCATCAGCGGCCCCGACATCCTCGCCCTCTTTCCTATTATCTAATCGTTGGACAATATAAGCACTGATGACTTTTTCCATTTGCTTAAACGATTTGTTCAAATCGGTACCCGTATACCAACTGGCCAGCCGTTGGCTAAATCCAGGCAAACGTACAATTAGTTCACGCCATTTAAGATCATCGTCCAATCGGATACCCGAGGCCACCAGTTCCCTATATTGTTGTTGTTGTCGCGGATCAGTATAGTTACCCATATGGCCGTCCAATGTAAAGGCATAACCGAGGAATATGTCCATACCGTATCGGGCCCATTCGGCTTTCAGCTTAAACGGTTGGCCGTAGCCGATAGTTTTGTCCAAATGTTTGACCAGATTAGCCGAACATTTATCWATAACATCGTCATAGATGGCACGTATGCGACGGGTTGTAAAAAATACCAACGCTTTTGTACGTAAATGTTTCCAACGGGTTGTATCGGTATTCAAAAAGCCGACCACATCTACCATTTCTTGCGGATAATCGACTTTCAATCGATCGAAACTTTCGAAATGTTTGACTAGTATTTTGTGTGCATTTTGATAGTTGCATACACTAAGCACTGGTGTATCAAATTCAAATAGACTGTTACCGTACCGACCCGTCCCGTCAAATAAAAAAATTGTTTTATAGATATAATGAAACAACAATTATTTTTAAATAGTTTTTAATTTTAAGTAATTAGAAAATTAGGGTTTAATATACTGTATACTATATATATATTTGTATATATGTTTTTTTTTCGTTTTTAACTTTTTATTTTTAATTTTTATTTATAAATTACACATACACATTTTTATAATGACGTGTTTTTTTTATATTAACTTATTTTTTTATAATATGTACTTTATTTCTATTATCATTCGGACAATTAGCTTATTATTATACGTAGATGTAATTTATTTATTAATTTTTTAAAAATCCGTTATAATATATAACACTAGTTTTATAACTACACTGTATTTTTTATGAACAAAATTTTTTTCTAAGAAAAACCACTTAATATATAATGATTTATATCAATGAAATTTTTAAAAAAATTATATGAATTATAACTAATGCTAAATACGATAATATTTATTGCTTTTGTGTTGCGATACTATAATACTTAATCGCGCAATCAATTTGTATATATTTTTTTGATTGTATATACAGTATTAAGTTTTTAAGCTATAATTATATATATAATACATACCTTTATAACATTTTAAAAAATTTACATAATTATGTTTTTTATTATATTATATTTATTTAATTTTTTAAAAAATTAAAAAATCTAAATCAAATTTACCCATAGATTCCAGATTTTCCATATTTTTTAAACCATGTTATGTCATATTTTGCTCTTAAAACTGCTAAAATATTTCCAAATATGGGCACTGGTCTGGGTCCTTTTATGCCCAATCGACTCCAATAATTGACATTTTTTAAATGCTTTTTATATACTAAATAATAATAATAATCATAAAAATAAATAATTAACTAATTAAAAAATTGTAAACATTGTTATACTATACCAATAAAAGCAAATATAGATATTATAGTTGTAATTAATAAAAGAAAAACCATAGTTTATAAACTAGTTTTATTATATTAAATTTTTTTAAAAAAAATGTTTTATTTTTCAATTAATTAATAAAMTAAACTATAGAACACTGTATTCAAATTTTTACTGAAAAATATATACTTATATTTTTTAACAAAATAAAATATTTATGTCATTATTATTTGTTAACTCATTTAGTAATTTTTTTAAAAAAATAATATATGGAATTTTAACTATATACATATTTTACATTAAGATACTCGTTGAAATATGTGCATTATCATTTTWATAWTTMTTAAATTTTTTATTTTCTAATGATTTATATTACATAAATTGTTTCTGTCTGTCTGTCTGTCTGTCTGTCTGTCTGTCTGTCTGTCTGTCTGTCTGTCTGTCTGTCTGTCTGTCTGTCTGTCTGTCTGTCTGTCTGTCTGTCTGTCTGTTTGATTGCAGTAGTTATGATATAAGGGTTCCCAAAGGGGGTGAAAAGCACTGATGTCATCCCCCATATACATAAATAACGTGTTGAATTGGATGGCAAAGATCACGTGATCCAACCTAACCTAAATGTAATAAACTAATAAAGTAATTAATTACTATCTGTTTTCTGACTACCCGAACCTTAACTTAAACTATAGTTAGTACTAATTTTTTAAAATCTAAATATATAGACAATATTTATTTTTTTTAAATTACTTATTATTAAGTACTTTAATTGCGTAAATAATTAATAAAATATATGCTATAATATTTATGCGATAATTATGTAAAAAATTTGTCACGTGATTAAATTTATAACTTATTATACAAGTTAAATTTAGATGTTAGACTTAGATACTTTAGATGGTATAATTTAATTCAATTAAATTTAATTGAGTTAAGTATCAACATTTAGGATAATTTATTTTCATACATCAACTCTCTATAACGTCAATGATTTATGCTTTATATGGGAACCCTTATATCATAACTACTTCTAACAGATAGACTGTAATATAAATCATTTTTTTTAAATAATAAATAAAATTTCTTAATTGATATATTCTACATATATATTCGTATATACAGTATAACATGTATTTAGCAAAAAAAAAATACCAACAAAAAAATAATTAATAAATTATTAAAATAATAAATGATAATAACTAAAGAAATATTTTATTTTATTAGTTTTAATTAAATATTAGATATACGTAACTGTATAATTAAAATGTTTAAGTTAAAATTTATCAATTATCATTTTGGCCTAGTTACTTTTTATTTATTTTTTTAGAAAATACAATATTTTAATTTACAGTATTGTTTTTTTGGTAAATATAAAATTAATGCGTATTTCTGATATATTTTATTTATTTACTTAAATGTATTTTTTTATAAAAAAAACTGTTGAAAATAAATAATTCTAAATATTTTATTTAAATATAAAAATAATTAATTAATTTTAATTACTAATAAAAGTTATACTAAAATATAATTTAAAATCTTTCAATTAAATGTTTGTATTAATAAAATGTTTATTAAAATATTATAATTGCTAATATTTTTTGTTTGTTTAATAAAAAAAATATAAAAATTTATTTATTTACATCTATTAATGTATTAATTAAATATTTTATATTTAAAATATTAAACAAACAAAAAAAATATATATTTAGATATATAATAATCTCATTAAAGTTATTTCCAATTAATTATAGAAAATTGTTTGAATACATCTATATTTTACGGTCAAACAATGTTTTTTTTAATTATGGGTTTTTATGATTTTTATATTTTAACTAAACATTTTTTTTTAAAAACTATTTTATTTATTATATTTTATATCAATAATAATTTTTAATATTTTACATATTATATCTTACATACAATAATATTGTGTTGTATCACTTCAATGATAACTTATTGTTATCATTAATATACTGACACTGCATACTATATAAATTGTTTTTAATTTTAAAAATATTAATCATCAGAAAATTGCATTTAAAAATACTGTAATAATACTTTTACCACAAATATATAGCTTTTTACTAATACTGTATAATAGTTTTTATTTTATAATACATATATTTTAATACAATATAAATACTATTAGTTTTTTTATAGTTAGTATAATTAGTTATATATTTTTTTATATATATGTTAATTAACTAATTTATATTAAGTACTGTATATACAGTATTTAATATATTATTTTGTTAACTATAAATATATTATAAATGTTTTTTTGAGTACAAGAGTGTTATTAAAAATGTTATAATGAATTAATAATAAAATTAACATACGTTTTATTAAATACATTTTAACATTTTGTTTTTAAATTACAAAACTTTTTAATTTAGTTTTTTTTTAAAAATTTGTTGTTATATGTAAATTAACTTATATTTACAAAAATACATATTTATTATAAATATCCGGGAAAACATTTATTATACATTTATTTATTAACAGTTAATTTTTGTAAGGATATTGTATAAATTTTGTTAATACATTATATATTATAATATATAAATTTACTAAAATATTAAATTAACATTATTAACTTTTGTTTTTTTTAAAAATACAGTATAAACTAAAATATTAGTTGAAAATAAACGTAAAAAATTACTTTTAAATACAACACACACACACACACACACCTAAAAACATAATGAATCGCCAAATGTTTTATATTACACTTATTATAGTTACAATGTTTGCAATCAATGGTTCACTGGTCACTGGACAGCCAGGTATGTGTTAAAACTTAACAATTTATATTTTTTTAAAAAAATTAATTACGTATTAAACTAAAAAACTACTAATATATTTTTTTAAATAATAATAATAATAATAGCCTTATATTGTGGTGAGGCTGCCTTTGCTTGTCGTCAACAAAATCTAAACAACCCGTCAAAGTGTGCCAACTATTATGAGGACTGTATGGCCAGATATGGACGACAACGACCAACAAAACCATAATTTTAAAAAAAAATTCAGACAATTAATGGATAATTTAATAACAAATATATATATATATAACATATTATTAAATTATTAAAATCAAAATTTTGTAATAGATTAACAACAACAAAAATAATGATTTAATTATTAATACAATAATTGTATAACTTTTTAACCAAAATAAACCTGAATTTATTAATTATGTCATTTTTAATATTTTTTTCATAATAACCTCATAACGATTTAGTATTTATATTTTGAAAAAATTAAAATACTTTAATATTATATATTGGTTTTTGAATTTCTGAATATATAAAAAACAAAATTAAGTTTAATTATATTTAAATTTTTATAAGTTTTTATTTAAATTTTATTAGTAATTAATATACTCATAATATGATATATCTATATCATTAGACATAACATAATGATTAATTAAGTCTGAAATTTAATCAAAATTTAAAAAGTGCTATAAAATTAGTTTAGATGTAATTTTTTTAATTATAATTTTCAACACATAATAAATATTTAATTTCAATTTACAAGTAAATTACATGTAATTAAATCTAAACTTCGCATAATTTATTATAATTAAATAAAACATATTTTATTTTATTTTTTGTAAATAAAGTTAAATTATAATTTTTTCTGATTTTATTTATTAAGTCGGAATTCAAAATGAAAGCTCAAATATATTATTGTTTTATTATTTTTGTATTTATTTTCGGTACACTAAACGGTTAGTAATTTTTATACTTTTGTTTTACTACTGTATTTAATGCTTTTTTGTTTAATATATTATTATTATTATTATTATAAATAATATTAAAATTATTATATATATATATATATATTTATTTATTTTTTAAAAATTATGATTTTATATCAGTTAATTTATAAATTATATTTTTTATTTAATTATAATTTTATAAAAATATTTTTTTTAAATTATAGAATCCTATGGAAAATATATTGATCAAAATGCTATCATTAAAGCGGTCTCAGGTTTCGCAAGTAATTAATAATTAATTTACATTTTTAAAAAAAAAACTAACTATAAATAAAATTAGTACTGTATAAATTTATGTTATTTGAGTTTATTTTTGTTAAATTTTTTTTAAGTATAATTTTTTTATTTACCCATAGTCTCTAAATTATTTATAGTATTATAGATTATAATAGATATTATTTACATAAGTAGAATCATAAGGGGTATAAAATTTTATCACTGAAAAAATATTTTAGAAATATTATTGAAAAACAGAATTTTTACTCAAAAATATTCATTATTATTACAAAACAAATTTTAATTTAAAAAACATATTAATATAATTATAATTAAATAATTTAGATATATATATTATCATCATCTTCAAATTAATATTATTTTATTTATTTTAGATGATTTGATGAAAGTAAAATACGATAAATTAGTTAAAGAGAATAAAAGAGGTAAATACAATTTAGAAACCAAAAAAATATATATAAATTTGTATTATATATAAAACAAAAATTTAAATATATTATATAATATATATATTAAATATTTTTATTAAATATTTTTAAATATATATATATTAAATATTTTTAAATATATATATATATATAATTCTGATCAATACTAATGTCTGATTCATTACATTATAGTTTAGTATTTCTAAAAATATAATTATATAATTTTAAAAATTTTATAATAGATATTTTCAACAATAAAAAATCAGTATTAATTATATACAAAAAATTTATTATAATAATTTGTAAAATAAATTAAATTACTATTTTAGATAAATTTAAATTAAAAATAATAATTCTGACATTTTATTGGTCAATAAAATTTTAATTATAAAAATTCAATGTATATTATATTTATTTTTAATAAATTTAATTTTATTATCATAATTTTTTTCAAAATAACAAATAATGTTTTTATTTTCATAAATGATTAGATGAAATAAACAAAATATGTACTACTCTTAAGGAAACTTGTAATGATAAACAAAATTTGGGTAAAAAAGACAAAACTATAAAACACAAGGAATGCACTGATTTTTATAATAAATGTCTTAAAGAAAACCCATTTAAATCAAATCAAAGTAAAACTTAAAATTTGGAAAAAAATTAAAATAAGAACAAACATTGGATTAATCAAATAAAAAATTGTTTATTTTATTTTTTATCTTAAAAAAATTTATTAATCAAAATGTATTGATTTACTTTAAATAATTATTCATTAATAATAAAATTATTTTATTTTTTCACTATTACTAATTGTTTATTTAATAAAAATTTATATATTACACTTAAAAAATATTATTTAAAAATATACCAATGCATAAAATGAGTACTATTTATTTTTAAAAATATGTAAAAATTAATCTTTGTTTATGTTAATCTATAAAACTACTTGTTTTTATTTTTATTCAAATAAAAAGACAGCAAAAATTTTCTAAAGAATATAATAAATATTATTATTATTATTAAACTAAGTTTATAATTATATTTTTAAATATATTATTAATATGCTAATTTAAACATTTTTTGTTTAAACTAAATAAAACTTATTTTAAAAATTTTGTCATTTTTTAAATCTTGAAAAATATCAAATATTAATAAAATCAAAACAAAAACGAATATTTTATTTTAAAATTTTAGTAGTAATTATATACTTATTAAATCACTTTAGAAAACATTTGATAAAACAAGTGAAAATATCAATATATAATATTTTACTAAAATTTTATTAAAAAATAATTTTTTTAAAGACAACAAATATTTAATTACAAGTTATAATAAATAAAAATAAAATTAGGGTTCGTACAAATTTTCATAAGTAGTTTTATAGTCCAAAAGTTCCCTTAATTTTTTCCTGCTTCCTGGAAATTTCCCGGGAAACTATTTCCTTATCCTATTGAATTTTAAACAAATTTTATTATTGCATTTTAATAAAAATTTATTATTAAACAGTTTTTTTTATTATTGTCTAAATAGTATCACTAAATTCACTAAATTCACTAAATATATTTTTTAAATATTTCAATTAAAATTTATGGATAAAATAATTAAGTTTTGTTATTATTTATTGTAGACATATATATATTTTTCAAATCTAACATGCTAATGAAAATAAAAACATTTTTTCAATATTCCAGGAAAAATATTCCGGATTTTATTAGGAAACTTCCCTCCATTGGAGTGATGCCTGAATTCTATATATATAAGTAAATCTAAGTACGTATTATTGACTTAAATTAAAACATATTTGATTTTTGTTTTTTAATTTAATAACTAAAATATTGAATTAACTAATTTTATTTGTTAAGTTTACAAAATCAAAATGAAAGCCCAAATATATTACAGTTTTATTATTTCAGCTATTATTTTGGTCATATTAAAGGGTAAATAGAAAATTTAAAAAATTTCAATTATTTTCTTACAAATTATTTTTTGATTCATTTTTTTAAATCACCAAAAAAAATATTCACAGATCTTCTATATATTTTATAATTAAAAAAAATTAAATGTTTTTTTTGTGTAAATTACTAAATTATTTTTAATAAATATGTTCTAGATTATTTTTAAAAATGTTTTAGTTTATTTTTTAATTTTTTTTTGATTTTACAAGATATTACAACCATTGGATTCGATCGTTATCAATCAGCGGTATTAAATGGAAATAAAAGTATATTTATTTAACATATATATATGTATATACAGTATATATGTATATAATATACAGTATATATATGTATATAATATACAGTATAAATATGTATATAATATACAGTATATATATGTATATAATATACAGTTTAATTGTATAGTTATTTTTAATATAGTTTAATATTTAAGTTTATTTTTTTAACAATTAAACAATATATATTAAATATTTATTTTAATAATATTTTCGTATAAATTTGTTGCTATTATTATTATTTTTAATTATTGTTTATTTATTTATTTATTTATTTTTAGCTGAAATAATAAGAATTTGCAATTTGTTTGTTAAAACTTGTAAGGAAGATGTAAAAAATGGAAAATTAAAAAAGGATTGCAAAAGTTTTAACGAAAATTGTTTGTCTGGAAAACTTAAAGGCTTATTTGGATAATAATTTATAATTTTTAAAAAAATTGTTACATTTTGTTATTACTTTAAATTATAATTATGTTTAAACTTGTTGTTGAAGTAAAGTAAAAAGATTTTTATATTATATGAATTGTAATTTTTATTTAAATGTAATTTTTATAAATAAAAATGTTTTATATATTTTAATAATCAGAAATAAATTTGATTTAAACTTTATTTTATTATTTTACATTTTATTAATTTATATATATATATATGTTATGATTTTTTTAGAGTACATATGCGCGTACATACGATACTAATAATTTAAAGTTTCATTATTATTATTATTTTTTTTAGAAAAATAAATAATTTCATTTACTGTATTACATAGTAGTATGAAATTATTTTAGTCATTATTATTATTATTTATTAGCTAAACTTAAATTAAATTAAATATTATGTAATATTATTGTCGTTTATAACAGGTTTTGGTGTGTTGTGTGTAAATGACTTAATATAGTGATGAATGTGTCGCCAATGATATCTGAGTGTCTGTTTGCTGGTAAACCGGGCGTCGCAGCCGTCAAACTGGCACTCATGCGGTTTGAGGCCCTGGTGTTCGTTCATATGATCTTTGAGCTTAACATTGGCCGCAAATCGGGCCTCACATGCCGGCCACGAACACACATACGGCCGTCGGTGGGCGTTCTTGTGCTGCAACAGTCCGTTGCTATTGTTGTACGACTTATTGCAACCTTCGTAATCGCACCGATAGGCCCGCAGTCCGCCGTGAATCTTCTTGTGCCTATTCAATAGCCATTCGTCCTTAAACCTCGACTCACATCCCGGCCACTCACACCCGAACGGCCTGTCGTCGGTGTGTACACAACGCTTGTGTCGGTCCAGTGCTCGCCGACGGAAATAGCTTTTGTCGCAACCGTCGACATCGCACTTATATGGCCTGAGATTCTGATGGCGCAAATGATGTGCCTCTAGTTCTTCATTACTTTTCGTACAATACTGACAATCGGCACTGTATTGGCATTGATAGCGACCAGAAACTGGCGTACCATCGGTTGGATGTGTAATCTTCATATGATTTTTCAGATACAACTCGACAACAAACGACTTGTCGCACAGCAGACACTTATACGGCCGCTCTTTGGTATGTTTGCTCCGGACGTGTGCCACGAGTTGACGTTTGTTGGGAAATACGCGCTCATAGTCGCAGTCTGTCCACTGGCAGCGCAATACAGTCGATGTCTTCAGTTTGTATCGTTGTTTCGGATGATGATGTCGTGGCTTATAATCATCGAGAAATGATGACCTCTTCTTGTTGTTGTTGTTGTTATCGTCAGACCTATTCTTGTACTTCAACTTCAATTTATTCAACTTCTTCTTCTTCTTCGTCGTCGTTATCTTCTCGTCGTTGTCGTTGTCATCACTTGTTTTAATACATCTCTTAATAGTTTTTTGTCTTTTTTTCATAACAATTGTTTTTACATTAGTTTTCTCGTCAACTACTGGATCAGTTGATGACACCACTGATAATGATATCTTCAGCGACTTAAGTGTCATATATTCGACTTCCAGTTCACTGAACAGTGTTTTGTTTGACTGATTTTCATTGCAAACACAATCCGTATTGAATTTAATCATYAATTGTCTGTATTTGTCAAACAATTCAGACAATTGTCGACAATATCTTAGTTCACACAGAAGTCTATCGTTTTCTTCGCTTAACTCTTCAAATACATCCTTAATCAGTAGGTTTGCCATTATTTTTAACAGTTTATCAATCAATCAATCAATTGATCCGATTGTTTCATTCAATCAATTGTCATTAAGAAAAAATACAATTTTTATTTTAATTATAAAACTTTTAAACATAATTATGATTAATATTAACAAACATTTTATTTATAATACATTGAAAACTGCAGTCAATTATTATTGTTATTATTGTGTTGTCATTCAATAGTAAACATTAAACACATATATAGTACAGTATATTAAGGGCGTTGCTATTGACAACACAACTAAACTACAATTATTTGATTGAAAATTATAATTTATTTAATGATTTAATTAATTAATTATTATTATTTTGAAATACTATTGTATTCAATAATTTATATACAATATAGACAATAATAATTTATTTAATTAATACAAATTTATTTTTTTTAATACATTAGTTTTATATTAAGTATTACAGTATAATATGTAAATTTTAAAAATTTTTATAAACTTTTATATTAAAAACTAATTTATGTTTTTTCAACAACAACAAAAAATTTGTTTAAAATAACTAATTTATCCATTATCATCTATCTATTTATCTATGTTTTATCATGGTAAGTTTTAATATATTTATGTGTTTGTCTCCAATGCATTCTCAACGAGTCTCGGCTACTATAGCTGACATCGCATCCCTGAAAATGACAACTAAATGGTTTGATACCCTGATGTCCATTCATATGATCCTTGAGTTTAATACTATTTTGATAGCGGGCCTCGCAAGCCGGCCACGAACACTGGTAGGGCATGGTATGAGCCCGACTATGCTGTTCCAGTCCTTTTTGTGTAGTATACGATTTGTCGCAGTCGGGCAGTGGGCACCGGTAGGCCCGGACACCCGAATGTCGTTCCAAATGCATTTTCAATTGGAAATTATTTCTAAACTGTTTGTCACAACCGGGCCAACTGCACGGAAACGGTCGCTCCTCAGTGTGTAGCTTAGCGTGCATTCCGAGCAACCGTTTAGTAACAAACCGTTTGCCGCATCCGACTGACTGGCACTCAAACTTCCGAACGTCTTCGTGTCTCAAATAGTGAATAGCGAGTCGACTATCGACACGTGTTTCATATGGACAGCCATCATATTTACACCGGACTACCGGTGCGTCCGTATGAATCTTAGACCTATGAAAGTCAAGGTACCGTTCGATGGCAAACTGGGCGCCGCATTCATCGCATTTGAACGGCCTTTCGTTGGTATGTCGGTTACGGAAGTGCGCCAACCGATGTTCGCGACACTGGAAACGTTTCTGACAGCCAACTACTTCGCACACAAATTTCAACTGTTTCTTGTGTTTGGCCGAAACTATTTTAGGCTTCACTAGTTTCGGCCGGTGCTGCAACTTGTGCTGGTAGAGTGCAGCCGACGTACGACTCTTATAGTCGCAGCCGACGTGTTGACAGATAAACTTAGGTTCGCCGCCATCCGTATGGAWGGCCGCCACGTGTTGTCTGAGTATTTCTTGACTGGCGAACAGTTTGTCGCAGTTCTGGCAACTGAACGGTCGGTCTTTGGTATGTTGACTACGAATGTGTGTCTCGAGGTTACGCTTCTGTGAATATTGTTTTGAACAGCCGATCCAATCGCATACAAATTTATTGGCCATCAATTTGCGTACACGTTTCGTACCGTTTTTCGGTTTATGCGACTGGTTATGATCGTACAGTTTCTGCAGCACTTGTGTCCTGAATGAACACCCGATGATCGAACAGCGGAACTCCTTTCCAATCGAGGGATGTTTGGTTGTCATATGATTTTTCAGTGTCTGCGCCGTCGGAAAACCTTTGTCACAGTCCTGGCAGACAAATGGCCGTTCGTTTGTATGTTTCACCCGATAGTGTTGCAGAAGATGGTCTCTCTGACGAAATCGTTTGTCGCATCCGTTGTAATCGCAGATGAAATTCTTTATCTTCTTACTGCCGCCAGAAGTGATGTCATCAGTTGTGGTAATATCGTTGGCTTCAGACAAAACTCTTTCATTCATATCACTATTGTTGTCGTCATCAGCGGTGATGGTATCAGTAGTTTTGACGGCGACAACAACTTGTCTTTTAATGCGTGAATTAACCGCCGATTTCTTATATCTTTGTTTTGTCAACAGTTTGTTATTATCATCACTAGTCATGTCCTCATTATTCTTGTGATTATCTATTGTCGCCGATATCTTCTTCGACAACGATTTCTTCTTCATCTTATTCTTCAGTGACATGTATTGTACTTCCAATTCATTCAATTGTTGTCTAAATGTATTGTTTTCAATACACAAACAATTTATAATAAAATTGCTAAACAATTGTCTATAATTATCAAACAATTGCTGAAATTGTTGACAAATTGTCAATTCATCAAATAATCTTTGATTTTCATCACTCAACTCATCCAACAGATCCTTAATCAGTACTTTTGGCTTCATTTTTGTTATTAATTATTATATTATTTTTTTAATTATTATAATATCTATGAAAATATTTTAAAACACAATCATTGAAAAAAAATTATTATTACAAATAAGTAATTCAAAAATGCATTTATAGTATATAAATGTCAAATAATTTTTGTTTTAATTATTAAATAAATAGTAAATACAAAACAATAATAATATTTTGATTCACAAACACATGTATGTGTGTGTGTTGTTGTCATAACAACATGTAAATACTGTAGTATTTAAAAAATATATATATATTTTAATTTTTACTAATTTATATACAGTATTACACATTATAATTAAATACAAAATAATTATTATAATTTTATTTATTTTATTTATCGCTCATATATCTTATTATTAATATTAATTTAACCACAAATATTTATTTTTAAAAAAAAATAAATTTGCTAATGAATAAAATAATGATAAAAAAAACAATATAAATAAAATATATCACTTCAAACAACAAATTCAATTATAATAATAATAATAAATTTTATCTATCTATTTATCTATGTTTTATCATGGTAAGTTTTAATATATTTATGTGTTTGTCTCCAATGCATTCTCAACGAATCTTTACTACTATAGCTGACATCGCATCCCTGAAAATGACAATTGAATGGTTTGATACCCTGATGTCCGTTCATATGATCCTTGAGTTTACTTGAATTTTGAAACCTGGCCTCACACGCCGGCCACGTACACTGATAGGGTATACTATGCGATCGGCTATGTTGTTCCAGACCTTTATGTGTTGTATAGGACTTGTCACAGCCGGGTAGTGAACACCGATAGGATCGGACACCCGAATGTCGTTCCAAATGTACTTTTAATTGTTGATTATTTTTGAATCGTTTGTCACAACCGGGCCAATTGCACGGAAATGGACGCTCATCCGAATGGGACTGCAGATGCAAATTAAGCGATCGTTTTGTATAAAACTGTTTACCGCAGCCGTGATTGGGACAAACAAATTCCGGATTGCCGTCGTGTCTKCGKAGATGTTGGTCGAGTCTGGATTGAAAACGCGTTTCATAGGCACAGCCATCCAGCGTACACTTCATCAGCGGTGCGTCCGAATGAACCGTACGCTTATGTATGTCGACATAGCGTTCAATAACGAATCGGGTGTCGCACAGATCGCACCGAAACGGCCGTTCATTGGTATGTCGGTTGCGTATGTGTGCTACCAGTTGTTCGTGTCGTTGAAATTGTTTCGTACAGCCGACCACTTCGCACGAATAATTCAATTTGTTGATCCGTTTTCGGCGTTGTTCGCCAATAATCGTTGGCCGCTTCGGTCGATGAGTTAGTTGGTGACGGTATAGAGCTTGCGGTGTACGAGTTTTGTAGCCGCAGCCGACATGTTTGCATATAAACTTCATGTCCGACGAATGTAAAGCCGTATGACTTTTCAGACACGACTTATTCGTAAATACTTTGCCACAGTCTTCGCAAGTGAACGGCGTTTCTTTGGTGTGTTGACTGCGTATATGGATCTCGAGGTTTGCTCTCTGCGAGAATGGCTTTCCGCAGCCAATCCAATCGCATACATATTTTCGTGGCATTAGTTTGCGTACCGTTTCGTACCGTTTTTCGGTTTGTGCGACTGGTTGTGATCGTACAGCTTCTGCAATACTTGTGTCCTGAATGAACAYCCGATGATCGGACACCGGAACTCATGATCGGCCGGATGTTTGGTTTTCATATGATTTTTCAGTGTCTGTGCCGTCGGAAAACCTTTGTCACAGTCCTGGCAGACAAATGGCCGTTCGTTTGTATGTTTTACCCGATAGTGTTGAAGAAAAAACTCTTTCTCCGTAAATCGTTTGTCGCAACCGTTATAATCGCAAACAAAACTCTTTTTACGGCCGGCGGGCGTCCGGTCAGTAGTTTTGTTAGTAGTCTTACATCTTTTGAATGTAACTCTCATTTCATCGACAATAATATCAGTGGATGTGCTGTTGTTGTTGTTATCATCGGTGGTATCACTAGTGTAGTCGTCGTCGTCTTTGTTGTCGTCGACAACACGTCTTCTAAGTCGTGATTTAACCGTCGATTTCTCGACTCTTTGCCGATTTGTCAACAGTTTGTTGTCCTCTATCTCCTCCTCGTCTTCCTTGTGATTATCGGTCGCCGATATCTTCTTCGACAACGATTTCTTCTTCATATTATTCTTCAGTGACATGTATTGCACTTCCAAATCATTCAATTGTTGTCTAAATGTATTGTTTTCAATACACAAACAATTTRTACTAAAATTGCTTAACAATTGTCTGTAATTATCAAACAATTGCCACAATTGTTGACAAATTGTCAATTCATTAAATAGTCTCTGATTTTCATCACTTAACTCATCCAATAGATCTTTAATCAGTACTTTTGGCTTCATTTTTATAAAACTATTGTCTGGAAAATAAAAGACAATTACTTTAAATAATTATATAATTAAATTAATTATTAAATACATTATTAATTAAGTTATGTATTATATATATATATTATCATATGATATATCAAATAATATTTAGTAATTAAATCAATTGATTTCAATGTTTAGTATTTTTTTAATTATTATTAATAGTAAACACAATACTGTAATAATAATATAATAAATGTAAATAAAAACAACATTTATAATCATTACATATACATTATGTATGGTTGCCATAACAGCAGTAAACAAAAATTATATTAATATTTTGGCACAATGTAACTTTTTTTAAAAAATAAATTAATTTAATAATAATTAAAAAATAAATGTTCATGTAATAATTTATTTATTTATTATAAACTTGTTATCCAAAAAAAAATTGGGTAAAATAATTACAGTATTAAATATATAATTTGTTTTACATTTTTTTAAATAGTTTTATTTTACTTAATAATATTAATTTTTAAAAATTATTAATAAATATTTTTAACTTAATTAAATTTATCGACTTTCTCGATATATATATTTAAGATATTTATAGATAAAATTTTGATTTTTAACTTTTAAAAAAAAATTTTTATATATAGTTTACAGTTTTATTTTAGATATCATACGAAACTACTACTAAATAAAAATTATATATTGATAGTTAAATTATTCAAWTAACTAATGCATTGMAAATTATTTTTTTATGCATATTATTATCAATAATAATACGCTTATTATAGAAAATTTTTTATCAGTGAACTACACATACAACTACTGGTATATTGTATTTGACTGATAAAATAATAATCAGTTATATATGTTTAACATGTGTTTGTCTAACACTAAAACAATGCATTTTTTTGTTGAGGGATTAAATAATTATTTGATGGGATTATAAATTATATAGTTTTCTAATAGTTATAATTTATAATATACTGTATATAAATTTATTTATATATATATTTATTGATTATTTATTAAACACATTGAACACATGTGATCACWACAGCAACAATACATCAACAAAAAAAGTTTTATATCCACACATACATCACCTATAAGTTGATCCCATTGTTATTAAAAACTTTTTTTTTTTTTTTAGTTTGCGGTCAAATCACACGCACACACAGTGTCTGTATATATCCTATACTATTTTGCATCAGATTTTTTTGTAGTATACCATCGATGCTGATGATGACGATGTCGATGATGATGACCGATGAAGATAAAGTTTGCGAAGATATATTAAACGGATTCGGAACGTATGTCATGGAATTGAAACGACTAATCAATGGATTAAGAGTTAGAAACAAACAGTTGACGGATGAAAATGAAGAACTRAAGAAAGAAAAGGCGACTTTGATTGAGAAGTTAGACTCATTGGACGTCGTCGACGACGACAACAACAACAACAACAATGACAATCATCAGCGCCGGCTAACTGATGGTGACAACAAACAACAGACGCCGTCGTCTTCTTCATCGTCGGTGGCGATGACTAAAGTAGTAGAAGATGTGCGTCAAGAAAATCATCTATTGGTTCAACAGATGCAACRATTGGTYGACGAAGTGACCAAAGTGTTGAACAATCATCAAAATAATAATAATACGACAGTCATTATACCGCAGTCGCCGCAATCACCGCCGATGATGACCACTAGTCAAAGGCCAACCAATCTGATGGGTTATAATGGACTCTGGATTTGTAACATTTCAACAGTGGTTTCAATGGATAAATTCAAACAGATTTTCAGAAAATATGGATACTTAGCGGCAATCTATAGGGTTATCGATAAAAACATACTGTTTGTCAGCTACGACAACAGTCAGTCGCCAATTGATGCCATCGTTGATCTAGTAGTGAATGAACAACAATATCGTTATCTGAATTGTTTAAGGGATACGACAATGCCGTTGAAAATAAGATTTGCATTGAGTTGGTCTCAGATGAAGAACAAAGAACAGCTGTCGATGGAAATGGCAAAAACAATTGTCGAGACGACAAGCGACGAGTGTTTTCATTGGCGACTATCCAAAGGCTGTCAACTTGGTATCGATGGCTGTCTACGCAAACATATACCGATAAATAAGGCCATCGACTCTCAGCCATGGAGTAGTGGTGGTGTTTGGCAAGGATTACAGGTATTAATGATTTATTATCTCATTTTCTGTAAGTATTGTATTCAATATATCAAATCTCTCTCTCTCTTTCTCTTGTATTTCAATATTTTTTTCTTAAGACAAAACTGAAGACATGCGATGAGGAGATCAAGAAGAAGAAAGCAAACGATAGTTAACTAAAAAAAATAAGTTATTTATTAATATTTATTAGTATTTCTACTTAAAAAAAAAATATTTTTAATTATTGAAATATATATTAAATTTATGATATTATGATTGTTTTCTAATAATTCTAATAATAGACTTTTTTGAAACAAAAAACAAAACAAAAATTATAATTACCGTATATCATAAAAAATATCATTTACCGTAAAAAAAAATTTTATATAAGTATTTTTTATACATTATACTATATTATCTATCTATTTATCTATGTTTTATCATGGTAAGTTTTAATATATTTATGTGTTTGTCTCCAATGCATTCTCAACGAATCTTTACTACTATAGCTGACATCGCATCCCTGAAAATGACAATTAAATGGTTTGATACCCTGATGTCCGTTCATATGATCCTTGAGTTTAGTACTATTCTGAAACCTGGCCTCACAGGCCGGCCACGTACACTGGTAGGGCATGGTATGCGATCGGCTATGTTGTTCCAGTCCTTTTTGCGTAGTATACGACTTGTCACAGCCGGGTAGTGAACACCGATAGGATCGGACACCCGAATGTCGTTCCAAATGTACTTTCAATTGTTGATTATTGCGAAATCGTTTGTCACAACCGGGCCAATTGCACGGAAACGGACGCTCATCCGAATGACATTTCATATGGACATTGAGTGTCTTTTGATCGAAAAATCGTTTACCGCATCCGTCTAATTGACATTCAAATTGTCTGATGCCGTCGTGTCTCAGATGATGATAGTCGAGTCGATCTTTGACCCGAGTTTCGTACGTACAGCCATCGTGTCGACACTTCAATACCGGTGCATTGGTATGCATCTTACGTTTGTGTCCATCCAGATAGCGATCGATGGCAAACGTTGCCGAACATTCATCGCATTTGAATGGCCTTTCGTTGGTATGTCTGTTACGTATGTGTGCCAAACGTTTTTCCCGATCCTGAAACCTAAGAGTACAGCCATCCGTATCGCACACAAAGTTACGTTTGTGTACTATTTTCAATCGTTCCGGTCGTTTGGGTCGATGGGTAAACTGGTGTCTGAACAATGCCTGAGCCGTACGTGACTTGTATTCGCAGCCGACATGTTTGCAAACAAATTTCAATTCATCCGAATGTACCGCTGAATGAATCTTCAGATAGGCCTGACTGGTAAACATTTTGTCGCAATCGTCGCACACAAACGGCATCTCTTTGGTGTGTTGGCTGCGTATATGTGTCTCGAGATTTCCTCTCTGGGAGAATGACTTTCCACAGCCGATCCAATCGCACGAATACTTATTATTAGTTGTATTTGTATTATTTGTGGTCAACTTATTCTTGTTCTCTGTCTTTCGTAACCGTTTGGCACCAGATTTTCGTTTGTGCCACTGATTGTGTTCGTATAGTCGCTGCAAAACTCGTGTCCTAAATGAACACCCGATGATCGGACACCGAAACTCTGTGTCCGACGGATGTCTAATCGTTACGTGCGTTTTCAAGGTCTGGCCGGTCGGAAATCGTTTGTCACAATCCTGGCAAACAAACGGCCGTTCATTGGTATGTTTGATACGCAAGTGTTGCAACAGATAGTCTCGCTGTCGGAACCGTTTGCCGCAACCATTATAATCGCAAATGAAGTTTTTTTTGCGGCCATAAGCGGTATATTCGTCGGTATGTTTGCTATCATTGGTTGTTGTTGTGTTGTGTTGTCCGATACTTCATCGCCAATCATATCAGTGTTGTTGTTGTCATCATCGGTGGTATCATTAATAGTGTCTTCGTTGTCATCGTCGACAACATGTYTTTTAACACGTCGTGATCTAACCGCCGATTTCTTGACTCTTTGCCGCCGATTTGTCAACAGTTTGTTGTTGTTGTCCTGACTTATTGTTGTCATGTCTTTCGCCGATAACTTCGGCGACGACGACGACCTATTGTTCTTCAGTAACATATAATTCACTTCCAATTCATTTAATTGTTGTTTGTTTTCATTGTTTTCAATACAACAACATTTCTGATGAAAAATGCTTAACAATTGTCTGTATTTATCAAACATTTCCGACAATTGTTGACAATATTTCAATTCATCAAATAGTCTTTGATTTTCATCACTTAACTCATCCAACACATCCTTAATCACTACTTTTGGTTTCATTTTTTTTGTTAATATATTATTTTTGTGGATATTTTTATAGTTAATCACTTAATAATAATAATATTATTATTATTATTATTATTGCCATTCATTCACTGTTTACTAAAACACAACATAATATCAAATATCATATATTAATAATAATAATAATAATAATAATAAAAACATATGTGTTGTCATAACTACAGTAAACATGATTTTCAAAAATGCTATTAATGTTATGTTAATATAATTTTTTTAGTTTTTAAATTATTATTATATTAAATGTTAAACAATTACCGGTAATTTTATTTCAATTGTAATAAATAATATATATATTTTATTAATAATAATATATCATATGCGTTTATATAAATACATTTAAACAAACAACAAAAACAATAAAATTATAAATATTTTTTTAATAACTATTAATTTTATAATTTAAATTATAATAATAATATATAATTAAGAGATTTATTAATGAAAATTACATGTAAAATAAATTATATATACAGTATTTCATAGATTGTGTAATTTTTAATTAATTTATATTTTAAAAATTATATTTTTTTACAATGAGTTTATACCTTATTAATAAACATTAATAATTACATTAAYAACAACAACGAAAAACACTAATAAATAACAATATTTAAGTTTATATACTAATTGAAAAATAATAATAATTTTAAAAATAACAAATAAAATAACTTATTATATACACAGTTAACTATTATTATTATATTAATAGTTGTTTGTAATATAATTTATATTATGGTAATAACAATAATAATTATTACAGTAATAATCAACTAAATTTTAGTATAATTTTAATATAATATATTTAACTAATTAAATGAATCTATGTTTTATCATGGTAAGTTTTCATATATTTGTGTGTCTTTTTCAAATGTTTTCGCAGCGCCTGACTATTACAGTAACGGTGATCGCAGTCAGGAAAATGGCATTCATAGGGCCTGAGACCCTGATGGGCATTCATATGCTCTTTGAGTGCAATATTAGATGCGCACCGATAGTCGCAGGCCGGCCACGAACACTGATACGGTCGGGTATGTGCGTTACGATGATGCAATAGTACCCGATAGGTAAAGTATGACTTATGGCAGCCCTGGACATCGCACCGGTAGATACGTTCGCCGGTATGACTTTGCTGATGTACGCGAAGTATTTGTAGTTTTTTGAATCGTTTGTCACAACCGGGCCATTCGCACGGATAGGGCCTGTCGTCCGTATGGGCGCACTGTTTGTGTCGTTGYAATACATAGACAGTTGAAAATTGTTTACCACATCCATGAATATCGCAACGCAATGAATCCGGGTTTTCGTGTCGGCGTTTGATATGCCAACGCAATGATTCACGTTTTTTGTACCGACCGGGACAGCCATCGTACGGACATTTATGATGAGCCGTTTGATTGGTGTGTACATTGAGTTTATGATTTTCCAGATACTGACGGATGGCAAACGATTTCGGACACTCCGGACAACTGTATGGCCGTTCGTTTGTATGATTTACCCGTATATGGGCTGTCAATGACTGGCTATCTGTACACTGTTTGCCACATCCTTCCCAATCGCATACAACAACTAATCGCTTCTTCTTCTTTATCTTCATCTTCTTCAGCGGTTTGTTAACAGTTATGTCATCTTCTTCTAAGGGATCAGTTATTTGACGACAACTACTCGCTAGACATGAATTTCTGTCTATAATTTCTGTATAATTATTATTATTATGTTGTAGTTGTTTGACAACAGCTGAAGAGTCCAAGTGTTGGACAATACTTGTGGACAGTGTTTCCGTCAGTTGTTTTGTAAAATCAATTTTATTATAAATCTGTATCTTATTCTTCTTCTTCATATTCTTCTTAAGCAAAGTATCAGTTGATGTGTCCACAGATGATGTGTTGTCAACATAGCTATCATTGAAGTTATTATTATTATTATTATTATTGCATTTAATATAATCAATGTCTTCAATCTTCGCTGACTTCTTCTTGAGTTTGATTTTTATCGATTGATTTTTCTGTTTCTGTTGTGTCTTAAGTCTCGAGTATTGGACATCCAATTCATTGAATTGTGTTTTCAATTCATTGTTTTCAATACAAACACAATTTGTTTGCAAACTATTCACTAAATGTCTGTATTTATCAAACAATTCAATCAATTGCTGACAATATCTTAATTCWTGGAAAAGTCTTTGATTTTCATCAGTCAACTCATCCACTAAATCCTTAATCATCACAATTGCCATCATTTTCAATGAAATTAAGTTTAATCACAACAATTAGATCCACAAAACATTAAAAAAAAATTTAAAACTTAATTTCAATAAACAATTTGAAACAAACAAAACAATTATTGTGTTGTCATTTAAAAACCAAATAAACAAACATTGAGTTATTTTTGTTAGTTGTTGTCATAACAACAGCACATATGAATAGTTTATTATTTTAATAATTCTGATTTATTTTTTTAAAAAAAATATTACCGTTTTTAACCACTCAATTGGACATAGGGTTTTTTTTTAAAGAGACCACACATGTGGTAAAATGATGTTGTAGTATATAACGTAAMTAGAGTGGCCAGATAAAAAATAGTAAGTACTGAATATTTAATAAACTTATTTATTTATAAAAATAGAATAATATATAAATATAGTAAATAAATGTGAAATATTTATTAAATTTTAAATAAAATTTATATATTCAACAAAATTTAATTTATAACTATTTTAATATACATTTATTATATTATTTCAATAAAATATTATAATTTTAATAAGATATTATAATTAGAATACATTTATWCAATTCCTTTATATATAAAATCAATTTTATATTCCATCGGACACAAATCATTATTATAATATATTTTATTAGTATCATTATTATCAGTAAAATTAACATTATTATTAACAATTAATAATTTATGATCTAAATAAAATTTATAATAATTAAGATATTGAGCTTTAATTAACTATTCAGTTAATAATGAAATTTTATATTTATTTATTATATATCATTATATTACTTACACTAATATATTATAGATTAAATTAATTGTTTGATTGCCACTCCAATAATAACTTACCAATAAAATTATAAATTTTATAACTAACTTAAATTTATATTAATTATAAATCTATTATATATATTTATTTATATTTAATGACTTGCGCATAATATATATTCTTATATATAGTATACTAAATTAATTGTTTTATAAAAAGTTGTCTAAAGTATTTTGGCAACACTATATAGTATACTGTGTATTAAAAAGTCAATGCATTAATATATACTGTATGCTTGTATGCACTAATCATATATGTGATGTCATTACTACATATATATTGATACCACACATGTGATGATTGGCTGAACCACCTCGTAGTGCTTTACTTAATATTGCAATATAATCATTAAATATTACAATTTTATTTACATATATTTGAATTTTATATTTTATATATTAACTAATATATGCAACAACTGATATAAGTTTTTGACAACTGTTATCAGTGTTGCTTACTATGCAAATTATTATTAATATAATTTTTAATTAAAATAATACTGATAACACTGTACGGCATTTTAATATATTTTTTAAAATAATTCTAAAAGTAATACTGTTATTTTTTTGTTTTTTTAATAATACTATTGTTTGGAAAATAATATAATACTATTCTTTAATAATTAATATTAATTACGTGATTGGCTATTATTAAATAGATGTAATACTAATTAGTGTCACAAATAATACACTTAAAAATTGTATAATACTGTAATAGTAATACTGATTGTGATTTTAAATAATAGTGTAATAATACTATATTGTTGTATCATGATCAACAATTAAATAGATTAATATTTAAAATGATACAAATGTTTGTTTAGTAGTAATACTGTAATTGTTAATTAGTGAGTAACACTGTTTTGTTGTATATTTTGTATATACTGAACAATATAATATTATATTATTGTTATATTACTATTAGGTAATACTGTTATACAATTATTTTTATATATTTAAGTGCAATGTTTTGTAGTGTAATACTATAGTGATTAATACTATTGGATCAATATTGTGGTAGTTAATACTTGTTAATACAATTGGATAAAATACTATATAGTAAACTAATTAATACTATTACCGATTTATTTTTATGATTATTATTAATACTATTGTTGTTATAATAATTATTATTATTGTTATTGCAATGAATACAGTCAGGCAAAGATATTTATTATATTGCCGGTGACGCCATCGATTGATAACCACCGACATTAATAAAACTAATAGTAGAGTGGGGAACGGGATTTCCTCTTTTAGCTCTGCAGAAGAAAGCAGGAGTACCGTCTCGAAAAAAATAAATTTATACTTAGAAAGGAAACCGGATAATTATACCGTCCAAAAAACACTACTTTTCATTAAAATAATACTAAATAGGGAATACGGCTATATATATATGGGAATAATACTTTTTAAATAAAAAAATTAATAAAATAAGTAGTGACCTTAATACTGTAGTAGATAACCCGTGTGCACACCATACCAACAATGAGTAGTGCAAACATAGAGTTGTAAGGAGGTATAAATACTGGTGTAGTTTTCATTGTAAAGTCATGAAATGTTGAGTTAAGGACTTCGAACAGTTCGAAAATCATTAAAAATATAAACGAAGTGATTATTCCGTCAAAATTGGTTTCTCGTACAAATTTTTTGGGGACATTTTCAGCCAATAGAATTAGTCTATTGACTGGTCAGCAAATTGTTAGCCAATTGAACACGAAGACCATTGTTCAGACCGTTCAGCAAACATATGATAATCACAAATATATAATAGGAAACCCGTTTATAAACGTCGAAGTGACCGCTGTTGTCAAGTTTGTTGAAAATGTGTCAAGATATACAGCCGATTTGATTGTCACAGGAACTGGACCTGTTTGGTTCAAACGATCAATTGAAAAGTAAACAAATCTTTTATATAGCGACAACAAATTAGATGATAACACTTTAACAAAATCGGCAATATTATGGTATCGATTCCTGTGTCGGTCACCATTGTGGCTGTTTGCCGCCAAGTCGTATACTAGAGTCCGGGATATTAGCAAAAACTACAACCACAAACACCACCGTCACCGATATTACCACAACCAACAGTTATATACTGAAAGCCATTGATATGTTGGTCAAAAGGTGTGTTGACTTTATTTGAATCATCTTGAATCTGCTTATTTAACATTATTTGTTTAAACTTCATCATGCAATATTATATTAAATATTAAAAAAATTAGCGGTGGGATGATATATATATAAAAGTTATTAAAGGATGGTAGTGGGTAGGAATTCTACCCCCTTTATATAATGTACAAAGATAATTTAAAAACTAAATATTAAGGTACTAAATTATTAACTTTGTACTTTAGATTTTTATATTATAATCTTTTATATTACTACAAAAAATATAATAAAAGATATAAAGTAACAATAAATAAAAAAAGTATAACAAATAAATTGACTCAATGTTATCTCAGCACTTGTACACCAACTTTGCCATCTTTGGTATTTCGTCACAATCGACATTCAGGGCTTTCATGTCTTTTTTATGACATCTTAAGAGATGCTTTAAAACAAATAAAGGAATATTAGTATATTATTACTATATATTACTATATATTACTATATATTACTATATATTACTATATATTACTATATATTACTATATATTACTATATATTACTATATATTACTATATATTACTATATATTACTATATATTACTATATATTATTATATATTACTATATATTACTATATATTACTATATATTACTATATATTACTATATATCACTATATATTACTATATATTATTATATATTACTATATATTACTATATATTACTATATATTATTATATATTACTATATATTACTATATATTACTATATATATATTGAATAGACTATCGACTGTCAATCGATGGTCAACGCAATAATCAGGTAATCGGTAGTAAAAGTAAATATTAAAAACACATGTTAAGCGAAAAACATTTTATTTATAGTTCAAAAATTTTACAACTGTTCAGCTCACTACCGAACCGTTGGCGGCAAACACAAAGCACAGCACTGTCTGCCAATTAAGCTGCGTAGTGTCTCCTAGCAACACACTGTCCACCGGCCAGGACCGGCGGTACGCCCGATTCGGCTTTTGTCCGACCATTCGACGGCCGTTTCAATATTTTAGATAATCGGCGTCGGAATTAGAATCAACCGATGGGGTCCTCTTAGACTTGGAGATAGGTTAATGCGATAGCTGATCCAATCTTAAGAAACGCCGATTCGGAGCCAATTCGAACAATCTGTTGTCCATCCGTCGACCGCGTTTTCTAACTAACTATTGTTGCGTGTGCCAAATAACTACGCGTGTTGAATGTATAATACCGGTGTCGATACCATCAATGAATGATATAACAATTCTCGGAGTATTTTTTGGACAGACAAAGTACTACAGGAACATCATCCAAAGGTATGAAGAAAAAACCTAACCAACACTGGATACCCAAAGATTACAATGTTATAAAACAAATGATGGATCATTGTCTGGACAAAGAAAAGAAGATGTTCGAATACACACGCTTTTAGAGGGACTTATACTTAACACAAAGAAATCGTTGGAGAAGATATCGATAAGGCATTCGTTGTTTGTTGCCATAGAGTTGTTTTGCTTCTTTTTAGCCAAAATTCAAATAAAAACCGATATATTCCCAGTCTCATTTTTCCCAGTGACCACCGCTTCTTCCATCCATAAAGGAATAGAGATCTACGCATTAATTTCCAGTTAAAACTCTTGTTATATATCGAAATGACTCGAAACTTTCACTTTATTTGTCGTGTTGTTTATCTAAATAATAAATATATGTAAATGAGTTGTTTTGTCCCACTTCTGCTGCTTATTAATTTGAAGGACAAATATTATCTTATCTTCTCCCGGATCTGATAACTGTTAGGTTAGGTTAGGTTAGGTTAACTAGAAGATGATGAATAGTAGAACGGTATTCAAAATGGAAACCTATTATTAATTAAATCACAATAAATCATAGTTTTCTCTTCAAAAAAAAATCCATAATCTTATAATCACTACATTTTGAAGACATCACATTTCAATCAATCGATTAATTATTAACACAAAAAAACTTATATCATTATTACAAACTTTTGTTTTTCTATACTATAATTACCGTAAATGTCATTCAAATATACAAAACATTTTATAAATTTATTATTTTTATAATATATTTTTTTAAAAAAAGTTAACAAATTTTAGTTTAATTTATTCACTTATAAATTATAATAATCTAAATAAATGTTTTATAATAAATTAATTTTTTTATTATGATTTTTGATGAAATGATTTAATAAATTTATGTGTTTGACGCCAATGAGCCCTAAGTGATGCTCTACTACTGTAACTGCAATCGCATCCATGAAAATGACATTTAAATGGTTTGATGCCCTGATGTCGTCTCAAATGATCATTGAGTGTAGCATTGGATATGCATTTGAACTGACAGGCCGGCCACGAGCACTGGTAGGGTCGGGTGTGCGACCTTTTATGCTGTGCCAAACCTTTATACGTAGTGTACGACTTTGTACAGTCATCGCCGCCGACATCGCACCGATACTGTCGGACACCTGTATGTCTTTCGCGATGTGCTTTCAAATCAGTTGTCGACTTAAATCGTTTGTCACAACCGGGCCATTCACACGGAAACGGCCGCACATCTAAATGGACAAACTTTTTATGATTTTCAAACACACTTTTATAGTAAAAACTTTTATCACAGCCGTCGACATCACATTTAAATTTATTGTTTATTACTGTTGTATTCAACGGATTTTTATGATATCGTTTGATATGTTCTATAAGTGATGTACGAAAACAATAGACTTTAGTACAGCCATCGTATGGACAGTTGTGTTGTTTGGTCGTCGACAACGACACATCACTGCTGTTGTTGTTGTTGTTGTTGTCTGATGAACTTCTTTCTGGTGAACCGTTAGATTTCCTTTCATTGGATATGTTTTGTCGCATTTGTCACACCTGTACGGCCTTTCGCCGGTATGTTTGACCCGTATATGTGCGACCAGTTTTTGTCTATCGTATAAACATTTGCCGCATCCCTCCCAATGGCACCGATACTTCATTACAGGACTACTACTACTACTACTACTACTACTTGTTTTGTTGACCACAATATCACAGTCATTATCATTGATTGGTTTATCTGTGATTTTATCGCCCACTCTATCATCACAACAGTTGTCGTCTATTTTCTGATTAATTGTTTTCAAATTTTTCTGTTTATTATATTTTTTCCTAATCTGTGACTTCACTAATGTATCACTTGTTGTCTTAATTTTACGTTTAATATACTGTCTCTTAATCCGTGGTCTGTCTATCAATTGATCACTAGATTTGTCGTCAGAAAGTTTCTGGACATTCATTCTGTGATCAGTTGTATATCTAGTCTTGAGTTCAATGTATTTGACATCCATTTCATTGAATTGTGTTTTCAATTCATTGTTTTCAATACAAACACAATTTGTTTGCAAACTATTTACTAAATGTCTGTATTTATCAAACATTTCCATCAATTGCTGACAATATCTTAGTTCATCAAAAAGTCTCTGATTTTCTTCATTTAATTCATCCAACACATCCTTAATCACTATATTTGCCATCATTTCAATCAATTAATCCGATTAAGTCATCAAATTATTATCACTACAACAACTACAACAAAAACTTTACAATAATTTCAATTTTCAATACAAACAAAACATAAGTTTAAAAACTATAATCAAATGTCATTCAAAATATAGTTAATAATAAATTAAATACTAATATAAACATGTGATCCACGCATGCGATAAAAATAACTTTGAAATAATACTATGAAATAATTATTCAATAAATCAAATATTAAATAAATTAATAATTAAATAAATGAAACTAAAATAAAATAAAACTAAATTATTATTATTATTAAGTATATAAATTTAATTTAATATTATTGAAATAGTTATATAATATAATTTATATATATAGCAGTATTACAGTAAGCAAACAAAATAATAGTTTTTTTTTAAATATTTTTTTCATAAAATAGTATTTATTTCATACAATATTATAATTAATTAATTTTATGATTTCCGATCAAATGATTTAATAAATTTATGTGTTTGACGCCAATGAGCTCTAAGTGATGATCTACTACTGTAACTGCAATCGCATCCATGAAAATGACATTTAAATGGTTTGATGCCCTGATGTCCGTTCAGATGATCGCTGAGTACAACATTGGATGCGCATCTGAACTCGCAGGCCGGCCACGAGCACAGGTAGGGTAGGGTGTGTCCATTTTTATGCTGTAGCAGACCTTTTTGCGTTGTGAACGACTTATTGCATTCGCCATAATCGCACCGATACTGTCGGACACCGCTATGTCTTTGGCGATGTATTTTCAGTTCGCCCGTCGACTTAAATTGTTTGTCACAACCGGGCCATTCGCACGGGTAGGGCCTCACATCGTAATGTATGCGCTGTTTATGTGATTCCATAAGAATTTTATTGTAAAAATATTTGTCGCAACCGTCGGCATCGCATCGAAACGATTTGGTCGACGATTTTTTGTGCACTTGTCTAATATGAGAACCCAACGACTGAACCAATTGATACTCTTTAGTACAGCCATCGTACGGACACTTGTGTGTCGGCGGCAACTGTTGTCCGTCACTGTTGTTGTCGTTATTTTTGCTCGTTTTGATTGAATGAACGTTTGACTGGTGTTTCTTTACACACCTTTCCGTTGCAAATCTTTTGTCACACATTTGACACTTCAGGGGTCGTTCACCGGTATGTTTGGTCCGAGTGTGGGCCAAGAGTTCATAACTATAGCAAAATCGTTTATCACATCCCATCCAATCACACAAATAGTTCTTCGAGCGAACTCTTCTCCGACGATCAGGTTTATGGATTCGTTTCATTTTTACCACACTTTCTTTACTGTCATTTACTGTCATTATATCTTCATCTAGTGTTTGGCCGTCGTGTTTGATCCTTAAGTCAACTGAAGTGTCGCACTGGTTAGGCCTGTCGACCGAATGTATCGTACGTTTGTGTGTTTGAAGTAAATAATTAGTATAAAAACATTTATCGCAACCGTCGACATCGCATCTGAATGTCTTCTGTAATAAGCCTTCGTGACGCAGATGATGGTCATCGAGTGAAGCGCGAGATTTATATTCTTTATCGCAGCCATTGTAACGACATTTAAATTTCAGATTTCGGTGACATTTCTTTTTGTGAACTCTTTGACAGAAATCGGTTGGAAATGTTTTGTCGCATTCGTCACATTTGATCGGCCGTTCATCGGTATGTTTGGTCCGTATGTGAGCTAACAGTAGATAACTATAACAAAATCGTTTATCACATCCAATCCAATCACACCAATAGTTCTTCGAGCGAACTCTTTTCCGACGAACAGGTATTGGCAATCGTTTGTTTGTACTTTCATTAACTATCACTATATCTTCATCAAGTGTTTGGCCGTCGGGTCTGATCCTAATGTTGTTGTTGTTTTCATTAATATCAATAACTTTGATGTCCTGTTTATCATCCATACAGTGTTTGATCCTAATGTGTGACTGAAGTAAACTATTGTAACCAAACTGTTTGTCACAACCCATATAATGACATTTATAAACCATTTTCTTCGGTAATATCTTCGTTCTTCTTGTTGTTGTTTCAATAGATTTATTATTCATCAAACTATCCACTAATGTTACCACAGTTTCCGTATAATTATCATTAGATTTGTTGCCATTGTTTTGATTGTTATAACAACTATTATCATCACATTTATTATCATTCATTAATATCATGTACTGATCTTCGAGTTTATTGTATTTGATTTTATTTGTATTGTTTTCAATACAAAAACAATTTGTTTGAAAATTATTCATTAAATGTCTGTATTTAACAAACATTTCCAACATTTGCTGACAATATCTTAATTCAGACAATAGTCTCCGATTTTCTTCAGTCAACTCTTCAAACACATCCTTAATCACCACATTTGCCATCATTTCAATCAATCAAACAATCAGTTAATCCGATTGTGTCTTCAAATTGTTATCGCAAACAACAATAAAAACTATACAATAATTTCAATCAAAAAACAAAACAATATTACAGTTAATAATAATAAATACCAAGTGTTTGGGCTATTCTACATTATAAACACCCCCTTAAATGCCTATTCAGATACAACGTTACACTGAAACAAATAAATCATTTAGAAATCTATTTAACTAATACTAAATTGTTATTAAATTAATTTAAATTTTATAGTTAATAGTTTGTTTAACAGTTAACACTTTATTATAGGTTTATCATTCAATTAGATTTAATTAATCTTTTATATTTCACTATTGATTGGTTAGTAACCGYCCAGTAGTGGGGGGGGGGTCACACATCTACTGTAATTAATTTAATTGATAATTTAACATATTAATAATAATAATTTATATTAAAACTAGATTTTAAATTAACTTTTAAAAAATAACCCAATAAATAGTTGATATGATTTATAAATATTTGTTGCAATTTTTTTCGGGTAACATTTTATCTGAATTAAACATTTAGTGTTGTAAATGTATAAAAGCCCTTAAAAAATAAACATGTGATTCACGCATGCGTTAATAAATTTTAAAAATACAGTCCTTATGATCTAGCGAAGACTCGGGGCTTTTTAATATGAATTATATATATATTTTGTGTTACTATGACAACAAATGTTATTAAACAAAATACAAATAGTTTGACAATCATTCCATTCATTATAGGTCTTTACGGTCTAAGTGTGTGCATAGCATTAATAGTGTATTCTTATTAGGTCACTCTTAAACTACGTTATCATATTTATTTCTATTTAACAACAAATATTATAAAACATTGTATTTGAAAGGAATTATTATTTTTTATGCCGAGTTGATTCCAAAAATGTTCACTGTATATAATAAAATATAAAATGTATAAATTATTATTCAATTTTTATTTGAATGAATTGAAACAAATTAATAGATTAATTAAAACTTTAATAAAACAAATTGATTATTACAGAGTTATACAGTATTAATATAACTTTAGTTTAATATTATTGAAATACAATATATATGATATTATATAAAAAAAATAATTTTAAAAAATTATTTTATATATCATATAAAATTAATTATTGTAATTAATTTTATTTTATGATTTTTAATCAAATGATTAAATAAATTTCATGTGTTTGACGCCAATGAGCTCTAAGCAATGTTATACTACTGTAACTGCAATCGCATCCATGAAAATGACATTTAAATAGTTTCGATGCCCTGATGTCCGTTCAAATGATATCAATAATTAAATAAATAAAACTAAAATAAAATTAAACTCAATTATTATTATTACTAAGTTTACCTAACTTTAATTTAATATTATTGAAATAGATAAATAATATAATTTATACACACAGTAGTATATACCGTATATTACAATAAACAAAACAAAAAAAATAGTTTTAAAAAAAAATATTTATTATTTTCATAAAATAGTATTTATTTCATATAATCTTATCATTGATTAATTAATTAATTTTATGATTTCTGATCATATGTTTTGATAAATTTATGTGTTAGTCGCCAATGAACTCTAAGCGATGCTCTACTACTGTAACTGCAATCGCATCCATGAAAATGACATTTAAATGGTTTGATGCCCTGATGTCCGTTCATATGATCTTCAAGATTGATATTGTTTGCGCATCTGAACTCACAGGACGGCCACGAGCACTGGTAGGGTCGGGTGTGCGACCTTTTATGCTGTTGCAGACATTTGCGAGTAGCGTAAGTCTTATTACAATCGCCGACATCGCACCGATATTGCCGGACACCGCTATGTCTTTCGCGATGTATTTTCAACTCAGTTGGCGACTTAAATCGTTTGTCACAACCGGGCCATTCGCACGGGTAGGGCCTCAGATCGTAGTGGACGCGCTGTTTGTGTTTTTTCATCTGATTCTTGTCGTAAAAACATTTGTCGCAACCGTCGACATCGCATCGAAACCGTTTGGTAGCCAACAGTGTGTGCCGTTGACTGATATGAATATCCAATGACTTAACCGACTTATACTCTTTAGCGCAGCCATCGTATGGACACTTGTGTGTAGCTAACTGTCCATCACTGTTGTTGGTATGAACTGTTAAGTGGTGTGACTTTAAATGCTTATCCATTGGAAATGTTTTGTCGCATATTTGACATTTGAACGGTCGTTCACCGGTATGTTTGACCCGTATGTGTGCTAAAAGCATATCTTTATCGCGGATCCGTTTGCCACAACCTTCCCAATTACAGCAATACTTTTTCACACGATTTTTGTTATATATTTGCTTATATATCTTCATTTTAGCTACAGATTCTTCAGAAGTAATCGGATTCAATTTATGACAATTTCTATCATCACTAGATTTATTGGCACCACAACCAGCAGTATGTCGTTTATTGTGTAACTTCAATCTCGAGTTATCCTTAAATCGTAGGCCACATCCCGGCCACTCACAACCGTAAGGCCGGTCATCGTTGTGTACATTAGTCTTATGTCGTTTAATGTACTCTTTTCGATAGAAACGTTGGTCACAGCCGTTGATATCACATTTGAACAGTCCCTCCGCCGTATTGTGTTTGATCTGTATGTGTGTCTTCAGTAGACTCATATATCTGAACTGTTTGTCACAACCGGTATAATCACAACTATAAACACTCTTTAGATGATTAGATTTTTTCAACAGTTTATTCTGTTTTGTTGTTAACGATAATACCATCGACTTCTTTGGTCTACCTCTACCTCTTTTGATCGGTCTATTCATTTCATTAACCACCGATATGTCCACACTTTCCTTATTAATAATATTATTATTATAGCATTGATCTCTTGTGTTACTATTATTATCGTCATTATTATGATTGTCAACAATTTGATCCGCAGATATCGTCGTTATCTTCATTGTCTTTAGTGTCAAATATTGAACATCTAATTCATTGAATTGTGTTTTCAATTCATTGTTTTCAATACAAACACAATTTGTTTGCAAACTCTTAACTAAATGTCTGTATTTATCAAACATTTCCCACAATTGCTGACAATATCTTAATTCATCAAATAGTCTATGATTTTCTTCATTTAACTCATCCAACACATCATTAATTGTCACATTTGTTGCCATTATTTACAATCAATTAATTAAATAAATTTCTTTAATAAACAGTTTTGTCATTTAAAATACATTACTATTGATATAAACATGTAATCCACGCATGCGTTCATAATTTTATCTTTTTTTTAATAAATATTTGATGTAATAAAATATATTTTTTAAAATACAAGTAATTTTTAAATAATTTTTAATATGTAGTTATGTATTATTTAAAAATTTCATAAAAAATTGAATTGAAAAATTTGAAATAAAGTATAATTTATTAAAATATAAAATTAACTACATCTATTATAAATCATTAATTTATCATATATGATGATAATAATAAATTTTTATTAGTTAAAAAATAAATCTTTAAAAAATAATTTATGATTTATGTTCATATGATTTGATAAATTTATGTATTAGTCGCCAATGAACTCTCAGCGATGCTCTACTACTGTAACTGCAATCGCATCCATGAAAATGACATTTAAATGGTTTGATGCCCTGATGTCCGTTCATATGATATTCAAGTGTAACACTGGATCCGCATCTGAACTCACAGGCCGGCCACGAGCACTGGTAGGGTCGGGTGTGCGATCTTTTATGCTGTTGCAGACATTTATGAGTAGTGTACGACTTATTACAATCGCCGACATCGCACCGGTACTGCCGGACACCGCTATGTCTTTCGCGATGTACACGCAATTCATTTGATGACTTAAATCGTTTGTCACAACCGGGCCATTCGCACGGGTAGGGCCTCAGATCGTAGTGGACGCGCTGTTTGTGTAATTCCATCCTATTCTTGTAGTAAAAACCTTTGTCGCAACCGTCGACATCGCATCGAAACCGTTTGGTAGCCAACAGTATATGCCGTTGACTGATATGAATATTCAATGACTTAACCGATTTATACTCTTTAGCGCAGCCATTGTATGGACACTTATGTGTATCCAACTGTCCATCACTGTTGTTGTTGTTTGTATGAACAGCTAACTGATGAACTTTTACATAATTTTCAATAACAAATGTTTTGTCGCACAGTTGACATTTGAACGGTCGTTCACCGGTATGTTTGGCCCGACGGTGTTTCACTAAATTGTAATTATCGCGAAACCATTTGCCACATCCATCCCAATTACAGCAATACTTTTTCCCACGATTTTTGTTATATATTTTATGCATTATCTTCTTTTTAGCTAAAGATTCTTCAGTAGTAATCGGATTCAATTTATGGCATTTTCTAACATCACTAGATTTATTGACATCACAACCACCAGAGTGTCGCTTATTGTGTAACTTCAATCTTGTGTTATCCTTAAACCGTAGACCACATCCCGGCCACTCACACCCGTACGGCCGGTCATTGTTGTGTACATTAGTCTTATGTCGTTTAATGTACTCTTTTCGATTGAAACGTTGGTCACAGCCGTCGATATCACATTTGAACAGTCGCTCCGCAGTATTGTGTTTGATCTGTATGTGTGTCTTCAGTAGAGACATATATCTGAACTGTTTGTCACAACCGATGTAATCACAACTATAAACACTCTTTAGTTGATTTGATTTCAACAGTTTATTACGTTTTGTTGTTAACGATAATACCATCGACTTCTTTGGTCTACCTCTACCTGTTTTGATGGCTTCATTTACTACACTAACCGCCGATGTGTCCAAAGTTTCCGTATTATTAATATTATTTTTATACCATTTATCTCTTGTGTTACTATTATTATCGTCTTTATTATGATTGTCAACAATTTGATCCGCAGATGTTATCGTTATCTTCTTTGACTTTAGTCTCAAGTATTTGACATCCAATTCATTGAATTGTGTTTTCAATTCATTGTTTTCAATACAAACACAATTTGTTTGCAAACTATTCACTAAATGTCTGTATTTATCAAACATTTCCCACAATTGTTGACAATATCTTAATTCAGCAAAAAGTCTACGATTTTCTTCACACAATTCATCCAATACATCATTAATTGTCACATTTATTGCCATCATTTCAATAATAAAAAAATAATCCTTAAAATTATGTTTTCAAATATTATTATTATAAATTTGCTGACAATATCTTAATTCATCAAATAGTCTATGATTTTCTTCATTTAACTCATCCAACACATCATTGATCATCAGATTTGTTGCCATTATTTACAATCAATTAATTAAATAAATTTCTTTAATAAACAGTTTTGTCATTTAAAATACATTACTATTGATATAAACATGTAATCCACGCATGCGTTCAAAAATTTTATCTTTTTTTATTATAAATATTTGATGTAATAAAATATAATATATATTTTTTTTAAATACAAGTAATTTTTTATATAATTTTTAATATAGTTATGTATTACTATTATTTTCTTTAAAAAAATAACATTTAATTGAAATCATTTTTCATAAAAAATCAGTTATTTGAATTGAAAAATTAGAAATAAAGTATAATTTTGTTCAAATATAAAATTAAATATATCAATTATAAATCATTAATTTATCATATGATGATACTAATAAATTTTTATTAGTTAAAAAAAATAATTATCTTTAAAAAAAATAATTTATGATTTATGTTCATATGTTTTGATAAATTTATGTATTAGACGCCAATGAACTCTCAGCGATGCTCTACTACTGTAACTGCAATCGCATCCATGAAAATAATATTTAAATAGTTTCGATGCCCTGATGTCCGTTCATATGATCAGTAATTAAATAAATGAAACTAAAATAAAACTAAATTATTATTATTATTAAGTATATAACTTTAATTTAATATTATTGAAATAGTTATATAATATTAATATAATTTATATACACAGTAGTACATATTACACTTATCACACAGTTGTATATAACGTATATTACAGTTAACAAAAAAAAAAATAGTTTCATAAAATAATATCATTAATTAATTAATTAATTTTATGATTTCTGATCAAATGTTTTGATAAATTTATGTATTAAACGCCAATGAACTTTAAGCGATGCTCTACGACTGTAACTGCTATCGCATCCATGAAAATGACATTTAAATGGTTTGATGCCCTGATGTACGTTCATATGATCTTCAAGATTGATATTGTTTGCGCATCTGAACTCACAGGCCGGCCACGAGCACTGGTAGGGTCGGGTGTGCGACCTTTTATGCTGTTGCAGACATTTACGAGTAGTGAACGTCTTATTGCATTCATCGCCGACATCGCACCGATACTGTCGGACACCGCTATGTCTTTCGCGATGTTCTTTCAAATCAGTTGCCGACTTAAATCGTTTGTCACAACCGGGCCATTCGCACGGGTAGAGCCTCACATTGTAGTGGACGCGCTGTTTGTGTATTTCCATCCTATTCTTGTCGTAAAAACCTAAGTCGCAACCGTCGACATCACATCGAAACCGTTTGGTAGCCAACAGTGTGTGCCGTTGACTGATATGCCTATTTAACGCCTTAAGCGATTTATACTCTTTAGCGCAGCCATCGTATGGACAATTGTTTGTAGCTAACTGTCCATCACTGTTGTTGGTATGAACTGTTAAGTGGTGTGCCTTTAAATAATCTTTTCGATAGAAACGTTGGTCACAACCGTCGACATCACATTTGAACCGTCGCTCCGACGTATTGTGTTTGATCTGTATGTGTAACTTCAATAGATACATATATTTAAACTGTTTGTCACAACCGGTGTAATCACAACTATAAACACCCTTTGGATGATTTGATTTCAATTGTTTATTACGTTTTGTTGTTAACGATAATACCATCGACTTCTTTGGTTTATCTCTACCTCTTTTGATCGCTTCATTTACTACACTAACCGCCGATGTGTCCACAGTTTCCGTATTATTATTATAGCATTGATATCTTGTTTTACTATTATTATCGTCTTTATAATGATTGTCAACAATTTGATCCGCGGATATCGTCGTTATCTTCTTTGACTTTAATGTCAAATATTGAACATCTAATTCATTGAATTGTGTTTTCAATTCATTGTTTTCAATACAAACACAATTTGTTTGCAAACTATTTACTAAATGTCTGTATTTATCAAACAATTCAATCAATTGCTGACAATATCTTAATTCATCAATTAGTCTATGATTTTCTTCATTTAACTCATCCAACAAATCATTGATCATTAGTTTTGTTGCCATTATTTTCAATACAATTAAATAATTAAATTTCTAAACAATTTTGTCATTTAAAAAATAAATTACTATTGATATAAACATGTAATCCACGCATGCGTTGAAAAATTTTATCATTTTTTAAAAATAAATATTTAAAGTAATTTTTATATAATTTCTAATATAGTTATGTATTATTATTTTTTTAATCAGTTATTTGAATTGAATAAAATTTGAAATAATCTATAATTTATTCAAAATATAAAATAAACTACATCAATTAAAATCATTTTAATTTATCATGATTATAATAAATTTTTTATTAGTTAAAAAATAATTATATTTCAAAAAATAATTTACGATTTATGTTCATATGATTTGATAAATTTATGTATTAGACGCCAATGAACTCTCAGCGATGCTCTACTACTGTAACTGCAATCGCATCCATGAAAATGACATTTAAATGGTTTGATGCCCTGATGTCCGTTCATATGATCTTCAAGTGTAACACTGGATCCGCATCTGAACTCACAGGCCGGCCACGAGCACTGGTAGGGCCGGGTGTGCGATCTTTTATGCTGTTTCAGTCCATTATAGGTAGTAAACGACTTATTGCAATCATCGCCGACATCGCACCGGTACTGTCGGACACCGCTATGTCTTTCGCGATGTATTCTCAGACTAGTTGGCGCCTTAAACCGTTTGTCACAACCGGGCCATTCACACGGGTAAGGCCTCAGATCGTAGTGGACGCGCTTTTTATGAGTTTCCAGATTATATTTACGGTAAAAACTTTTGCCGCAACCGTCGGCATCGCATAGAAACGATTTGGTCGCCAACATTGTGTGAAGTTGATTGATGTGATAGTTCAACGACGGAAGCGATTTATACTCTTTAGTACAGCCATCGTATGGACACTTGTGTGTAGCCAACTGTCCGTCACTGTTGTTGGTATGAACTGTTAAGTGGTGTGACTTTAAATACCTATCCATTGAAAATGTTTTGTCGCATATTTGACATTTGAACGGTCGTTCACCGGTATGTTTGGCCCGTATGTGTGCCAAAAGCATATCTTTATCGCGGATCCTTTTGCCACAACCTTCCCAATTACAGCAATACTTTTTCAAACGATTTTTGTTATATATTTTCTGCATTATCTTCTTTTTAGCTAAAGATTTTTCAGTACTAATCGGATTCAATTTACCACAACTTCTATCATCACTAGAATTATCGACACCACTACCACTGCCGCCATGAGTATGTCGTTTATTGTGTAACTTCAATCTCGTGTTATCCTTAAATCGTAGGCCACATCCCGGCCACTCACAACCGTACGGCCGATCATCGCAATGTATATTAGTCTTATGTCGTTTAATGTGCTCTTTTCGATTGAAACGTTGGTCACAGCCGTCGATATCACATTTGAACGGTCGCTCCGACGTATTGTGTCTGATCTGTATGTGTGTCTTCAGTAGACACATATATCTGAACTGTTTGTCACAACCGATGTAATCACAACTATAAACACTCTTTAGTTGATTTGATTTCAACAGTTTATTCCGTTTTGTTGTTAACGATAATACCATCGACTTCTTTGGTCTACCTCTACCTCTTTTGATCGGTCTATTCATTTCATTAACCACCGATATGTCCACACTTTCCTTATTAATAATATTATTATTATAGCATTGATCTCTTGTGTTACTATTATTATCGTCTTTATTATGATTGTCAACAATTTGATCCTTAGATGTTATCGTTATCTTCTTTGACTTTAATGTCAAATATTGAACATCTAATTCATTGAATTGTATTTTCAATTCATTGTTTTCAATACAAACACAATTTGTTTTCAAACTCTTAACTAAATGTCTGTATTTATCAAACATTTCCCACAATTGTTGACAATATCTTAATTCAGCAAAAAGTCTCCGATTTTCTTCACATAACTCATCCAATACATCATTAATTGTCACATTTATTGCCATCATTTCAATAACTAAAAAAATAATCCTCAAAAATTATGTTTTTAAATATTACTATTATATGATTGATTTAATAGTAATAATAATAAGCAATATTTAAACTTTAAATTGCAATCAAAATAGTTATTTGAAAATATTATTCAATACAATATAAACATTAGATCCACGCATGCGTTCATAACTTATAATAATAAACAAATAGTTTTAAATAAAATAAATATTTTTTTTTGATGTGTTATAAATTATTAAATAATTATTATAATTATCTGTAATACTATTGGGATAGTTATTAATAACTAATATACTAATTAATTAATTAATATTTTTTTTAAATATATCATTCAATTAAAATTATTTCTCTAATATTAATTAATTATATGAAAAATTGTTTTTAAAACATATAAAATTTATTCAATAAAAAATTATGATAATTTTTATTAACTAAATTAATTTTTTTTGTTTAAATTTAATTTTATGATTTATGTTCATATGTTTTGATAAATTTATGTATTAGACGCCAATGAACTCTCAGCGATGCTCTACTACTGTAACTGCAATCGCATCCATGAAAATGACATTTAAATGGTTTGATGCCCTGATGTCCGTTCATATGATCGTTGAGTGTAATATTGTTWGCGCATCTGAACTCACAGGCCGGCCACGAGCACTGGTAGGGTCGGGTGTGYGACAATTGATGCTGTTTCAGACATTTACGGGTAGTGAACGTCTTATTGCATTCATTGCCGACATCGCACCGATACTGTCGGACACCGCTATGTCTTTCGCGATGTACTCTCAACTCACTGGTCGACCTAAACTGTTTGTCACAACCGGGCCATTCGCACGGAAACGGTCTCAGATCGTAGTGGACGGCCTGCTTGTGTCGTTCCCATTGATAGCGATTGTAAAAACTTTTATCGCAACTGTCGTCGGCATCGCATCTAAACGATTTCGGTATCAAATTCTTGTGCTTATAGTTGATGTGATAGTTCAACGTTGTCTCCAAACTATACACTCTACGGCAGCCATCGTACGGACACTTCAGCGGCTGAGTCTTGAATCTGTTTGAAGCCGAATGAACTACTTTTTCATGTGCTTTCAATAATCTCATTACCGAAAATGTTTTGCCGCATATCTGGCAACTGTATGGCCGCTCTTTTGTATGATTGATCCGTATGTGTGCCACCAGATAGTCTCTTTCGGCGAACCGTTTATCACATCCAATCCAATCGCAGACAAACTTCTTATGTTTAGTATATTTTTTCCTATCAGTTGTCTTCACTGATAATATTTCTGCCGAAGATTTCTGCCGAGTATTACTGGTTTTGTTGTCCACAATATCACAGTCATTATCATTGATTGGTTTATCAGTGATTTTATCGACCACTCTATCATCACAACAGTTGTCTGTTATTTCCGGATTAATTGTTTTCTGTTTATTATATCTTCTCTTAATCTGTGTCTTCATTATTGGATCACAAGTTGTTGTTGTTTTCGATGTTGTCTTAATTTTACGTTTAATATACTGTCTCTTAACCGGTGGTCTGTCTAACAATTGATCACTAGATTTATCTTCACTTTTCTTTGCGTTCAGTCTGTCATCAGTTGTATATCGAGTCTTGAGTTCATTGTATTTGACATCCATTTCATTGAATTGTGTTTTCAATTCATTGTTTTCAATACAAACACAATTTGTTTGCAAACTTTTAACTAAATGTCTGTATTTATCAAACAATTCAATCAATTGTTTGCTAAAAACTAATTCACGTATTAGTCGACAATTTTCTTCACTCAACTCATCCAATATATCCTTAATCATCACATTTACCATCATTTCAATCCTATTGTGTCTTCAATAAAATATCATCACAGAAAAAACTATAACATAATTTCAAACATTATTTTTTTAAAAAAAACTTTTTTTAATTGAAATCAAATGTCATTTAAAAACATATATAAACACAATATAAACATTTGATTCACGCATGCGTTCACATAATAATAATATTGTTTTTTTTTTGGTTAAATTTATTAATATAGTAATTGAAATTTTAAAGTTTTACTCATATTATATGTATATCATATATATATATATATAATTATATAATTAAGTAATAATTATAAAAATTATTAAAGTTTTTTTTAAATTAAAAAACTTATACCTTGTTTTGCTTAAAATTTTTGCTGTAGAAAGTAAAGTATAATAAAATCGTTTAGTTTAAGATATACTTTCAATATATTATTATAACAATATTATAATTATTTGGATAATTATATTTATTATTTATATTGATTGACATAAAATTTTGATACAATAATAATCATTGTTAGTATTTATTACAAAATAATCTATGATTATACAATATAAATGATTAACGCATACGATTTGTACCAATTTTTTTAAATTATACTTTCTCTTAAAGTCTTCATATATTAAATTATCATTTTTAATTAAATTAATTTTTTTTAATTGACATAATTTATGATTAATTTTATTTTATGATTTCTGATCAAATGTTTTGATAAACTTATGTATTAGACGCCAATGAACTCTCAGCGATGCTCTACTACTGTAACTGCAATCGCATCCATGAAAATGACATTTAAATGGTTTGATGCCCTGATGTCCGTTCACGTGATCGTTGAGTACAACACTGGATGCCGTCCTGAACTCACAGGCCGGCCACGAGCACTGGTAGGGTCGGGTGTGCGTCAGTTTATGACTATTTAGACTTTGCTGTGTATTGAACGTCTTAGTGCAGTCGCCGACATCGCACCGGTAGCCGCGCACCAGACTATGGGTTTCGCGATGCCGTCGCAAATTAGTGGACGACTTGAATCGTTTGTCACAACCGGGCCATTCACAGGGGAACGGCCTAACATCCGAATGAAATCTTAATCTATGTATTTCACGTTTGTTACGATAGCAAAAACTTTTGTCACAACCGTCGACATCACATTTGAATTCTCTGGGTTTATGTCTGTATTTCATATGAGAGTTCAACAATGACTTCAAACTAAACTGTTTGGCGCAGCCATCGTACGGACACTTTAGCTTCGGTGGTGATGATGATGACTGATCATCACTGTTGTTATGAACAAATTTTTGGTGCGCTTTCAGTGCTGTCGTTACCGGAAATGATTTGTTGCACAACTGGCAACTGTACGGCCGCTCATTGGTATGATTGACCCGTATGTGCGACAGAAGTTGATTTGATTCACGAAATCGTTTATCACATCCAATCCAATCGCAGACAAACTTCTTTTGTTTACTATATTTTTTCTTAATCTTTGTCTTCACTGATGGATCACTTATTGTTGTCGTCGTTGTCTTAATCTTACGTTTAGTATACTGTCTCTTAATCCGTGGTATGTCTTCTTGTTTAGTATTATTGTGGTATTTGTCTGAAGAGTCCAAGTGTTGGACATTTGTGGACACCTTTTCTGTTTGTTTATTGAAATAAATATTAATTCGTTTATTCAATGAATTATCACGCGATGTGTCCACAGTTTCCTTCAGATTATTATTATTATTATCAATGCATTTATTTCTTAAGTTATTATAACCACTATTATTGTCAATAGTTTTCTTCAATGTCTTCTTCACATTAATTTTGACCGAATTTTTGAAATCAATTTTAATATTAGTTTTCAGTTTAATGTATTGCACTTCCAATGCATTGAATTGTGTTTTCAATTCATTGTTTTCAATACAACAACAATTTGTTTGCAAACTTTTAACTAAATGTCTGTATTTATCAAACATTTCAATCAATTGTTTACTGAAAACTAATTCAGACATTAGTCGACCGTTTTCTTCATTCAATTCGTCCAATACATCCGTAATCACTAGTTTTGCTATCATTTCAATCAATTAATAATCTGATTGTGTCTTCAATTATCATAAAACATACACAAAAAAATTATACAATAATTTCAATATMTATAAAAAAAAATCCATTGAAAACAATACCTAAACAAACAAACAGTGTTTAAAAAACTACAATTTAAATGTCAATTAAATATATATATATATAAACATATGATTCACGCATGCGTTCAAAACTTTTTTTTTAATAAATAAAATAATTTATTTAATTAATTTATATAAATTGTTAAATTAATATTAATGATATTATAATTTAAAAACAATTTTTTTTTATTATTATTTAGTATAACTATAGTAAAAATAAAATAGTTATCATTTGTAAATTATCTATCTATGTTTTATCATGGTAAGTTTTAATATATTTATGTGTTTGTCTTAAATGCATTCTCAACGATCCCCTATAACTATAGCTCATCAGACAACCCGGGAAATGGCATTTATGTGGTTTGAGGCCCTGGTGTTCATAGGTATGATCTGTTAGCTTAATACGACTCTCCAGTCGGGTCTCACATCCGGGCCAACTGCACCCATAGGGTCTGTCTTTTCGATGAATAAATCTTTTATGTGAGTCCAATCCGGTTGCCGTAATAAATGTCTTATTGCATCCGTCAAAATCGCACCGATACTTGCGGACACCCGAATGTATTTCGCGGTGTTGTTTCAGATTTTCCATTAATTTAAATCGTTTGTCACAACCGGGCCATTCGCACGCAAACGGCCGGTCATTACTATGCAAATAAGTCGTATGTTCGTTAAGATGTGCCCTACGATAGAAACTTTTGCCACAGCCGTCGACATCGCATTTGAATCGTCTAAACCACAGGTTTTCATGTCTTAGATAATGTTGTTTACGAGTCGATTCAAAACGAAATACTTTATCGCAACCGTCGTAACGACACTTGAATTCTCTCGGGATATCCGAATGGATATACTTTTGGTGTTTCTTCACATTTGACCGATTGGTATACGTTTTGTCGCATTTGTCACACTTGAAGGGCCGGCACTTACTGGTAGTAGTGATGTTATGTTTAATCTGGATATGAGATTTCAATTGATTTTTATTGGCCAATGTCTGATCGCAACCGTCGACATAACATTTAAATTGTCGTTTAGTATTGTGTTGAATATAGTAGTGTTGTTTTAATGACTTTTCCTTATCATAGACTTTATCGCATCCATCTCTATCGCACCGATACTTGTAGACACTATCACCACCACAACCATCGCTGTCTGCGGTGTGTTGCTTACTGTGTAACTTCAACACTGCATTATCTTTAAACCGTAGGCCACATCCCGGCCACTCACACCAGTACGGCCGGTCATCGCTGTGAACATAACTCAGATGTCGTTTGATGTGAGCTTTTTGATAGAAACGTTGGTCACAGCCGTCGACATCACATTTGAACGGTCGCTGCTCTTTGTGATCGATTTGCATGTGTTTCTTAAGCAAATAAATAAATCTAAATTGTTTATCACAACCGTTGTAATCACATTTATGGACAGTCGATGATCCTTGAGATTGACTGTCTTTATCTATTGATCCATCAATTATATGATTATTATTACTATTAGTTAAACTGTCTATTGTTTGCTTAAGATTATTGTCAACACTTGTTGTTGTAGTTGTTGTAGACATGATTTCTATGTGTTTATCATTAAAATCTCTTATAATCTGTGTCTTCAATAATGTATCACTAGATGTGTCCACAGTTTTCTTATTATTATCAATGCATTTATCTCTTAACTTAATATAATTTCTTTCATTATTATTGTCAATAGTTTTCTTCGTTGTCTTCTTTACATTAATTTTGACCGCATTTTTGACATTACTTTTACCATTAGTTTTCCGTTCAATATATTGTACATCCAATCCATTCAATTGTGTTTTCAATTCATTGTTTTCAATACAACAACAATTTGTTTGCAAACTCTTAACTAAATGTCTGTATTTATCAAACAATTCAATCAATTGTTTACTGAAAACTAATTCAGACATTAGTCGACCGTTTTCTTCATTCAATTCGTCCAATACATCCGTAATCATTAGATTTGCCATCATTTCAATCAATTAATTAATCCGATTGTATCTTCAATTATCACAATAGCAACAACAAAAAACTTTACCATAATTTTCTTAAGAAAATTATTAATTAATACACAATTAAAAACAATAATAACCCAAACAAACAAAAATTGTTGTTTTTATTTATAAAACTGCAAATCAAATGTCATTTAAAAACATATATAAACACAATATAAACATTTGATTCACGCATGCGTTCACATAATAATAATAATAATAACTACTAAAAGTATTTTTTGAAAAAAAAATATTTGTATTAATAATAGTTAGATAATCATATAGTTTACTAATTTATGTATTATTATTATTATGTAAGATATTTTTAGTATTTATTTTGATTTATTTATTAATAAAATATATATTGTATTTATTATTGCTTTAATAATTTACTTATATTTTGGTTAAACATATACGTTATACATATACCGTTACGGTACCAATACTGTCCACTTATTTGCAGCTAAGCGACACTAAAATGGGAATCATTGGTCTGGTCTCGATATTCTTATCGGACATGATTATCGGCTCAGTTGTCCGGTCGCCGATAGGCTTGTATCTAATGTTTGCTTCAGCCTGTATTGCCAACGTCAGCTCTATTGCCATCCGTGCCCTACTGTCCAAAATAGCTACCGAAACCGAATCGGGTCGGGTATTCTGTTTGTTGGGCGCCATGGAAGCCATTGTTCCAACATTGCAGTCGTTTTTTATCAATACAGTGTTTCAGTATACCATCGACTGGTATCCATCCCTGTGCTTTCAAATGGCCGGTGTTTTTACAATGATAGCAATCTATATATTCATTTTGGATTGACTTATCTTATAAATACCAAAAATAATCACATTATGTGATGAGTTTTGTTTTGTTTTTTTAAAAATACAATAGTATACAATTATAACATAATAGTAAAATACTAAATTGTTAAAAAATAATTATCTATTTAATATTGATTAGTCAATAAAAGTACAATATTTTTAAATACTTTAAATTTTGATTTCATATAAAAATAAATAAATGCCTTTTAATTATCTATCTATTATATCTATGTTTTATCATGGTAAGTTTTAATATAATTATGTATTTGTCTCCAATGCATTCTCAACGATGCGCGGCTACTATAGCTGGCATCGCATCCCTGAAAATCACAATTATATGGTTTGATACCCTGATGTACATTCATATGGTCCCGGAGTTTATCGTTAGCCCCATATCTGGCCTCACATCCCGGCCACGAGCACTGGTATGGCTTAGTATGGTCTTTCCTATGTGTATCCAAACTACTTAACGTAATGTACGACTTATCGCAACCATCAACTGTACACCAATACTGTCGGACACCTAAATGCCGATTCCTATGTCTGACCAATTCTTTGGCAATTTTGAATCGTTTGTCGCATTCGGGCCAATCGCACGCAATCGGCCGCTCATCGCTGTGCACCAGAGCCTTATGATCCCTCAGGTGATTGCTTTGATAGAAACTTTTATCGCAACCGTCGACATCACACTTGTATCGTCTCTCCAAACGATTTTCGTGTCTCAAGTAATGCACTTTCAGATTGCTTTCAGACCGAAATACTTTATGGCAACCGTCGTAACAACAGTTATAAACTTTTTGGACAGTCGTGTGCACAGACTTCTGGTGATTCTTCAGATTTTGTCCAAATGTAAACATTTTGTCACATTTGTCGCACTTGAATGGCCGGTCATCGCTGTGAACATATCTCTTATGTTGTTTGATGTGCTCTTTTCGTTTGAAACGCTTGTCACAGCCATCGCAATCACATTTGAACAGTCGATCCGCCGGATTGTGTTTGATCTGTATGTGTATCATATCTTTACCACTTTTGATCGGTTCATTCATCACAGTATCGGCCGACGTGTCCACAGTTTTCGTATTATTAATAATATTATAGTCGTTATGATTGTCCGCAGTTTTAGTCGTTGTCTTATGTTTTTCATTGTCATTGATTTTATTACCACTTCTATCATCGACTACTTTATTGTAAATAATTTGATCCGCAGATGTTGTCGTTATTTTAATTGACTTTATGGTCATATATTCAACATCTAAATCATTGAATTGTGTTTTCAATTCATTGTTTTCAATACAACAACAATTTGTTTGCAAACTTTTAACTAAATGTCTGTATTTATCAAACATTTCAATCAATTGTTTACTGAAAACTAATTCAGACATTAGTCGACCGTTTTCTTCATTCAATTCGTCCAATACATCCGTAATCACAAGATTTGCCATCATTTTAAACCTTCAAAATTGTTATCACAAAAAAAAACTATACCATTATTTTCAATTGATATTTAAATCACTTTAAAAATCATTTTAAAAACAATAACCCAAACAAACAAACATTGTTTTTATTTATTAAACTGCAATCAAATGTCAATTTTTTGTTTAAAAAAACATAAACAAAATATATATATAAAACATGTGATCCACGCATGCGTTCAAATAATAATAATAATAACTTTAAATTATTTAATAATTATTTTTTTAATAATTTATATATATAATAATAATAAATATAATAAATATTTACTAATAAATTATATCAATATAATAATCTAATATTATTAAAAATTTCTCCTTTTTTTGGGGGTTATTTTATTTCAAAAGTAATTATGTGTTTAACCCTTTACAATATCATTATAACTGTATTTAATAAATAAATAAAATCACTTTAAAATAATGTATTTAATAAAATTATATTAATAATTTTATCTATCTATCTATGTTTTATCATGGTAAGTTTTAATATATTTATGTGTTTGTCTCCAATGCATTCTCAGTGATGCGCGGCTACTATAGCTGACATCGCATCCCTGAAAATGACAACTAAACGGTTTGATACCCTGATGTCCGTTCAAATGGTCCCGAAGTTTATCATTGGCACCGTATCTGACCTCACATCCCGGCCACGAGCACCGGTATGGCTTAGTATGTACTCTCTTGTGTTGATCCAAACCACCGGTCGTAATGTACGACTTATCGCAACCATCAACTGTGCACCGATACTGACGGACACCCGCGTGCCGTTCTCTATGTCTGCCCAATTCTTTGGCAATTTTGAATCGTTTGTCACATCCGGGCCAATCGCATCCGAACGGCCGTTCATCGCTGTGCACCAGAGACTTATGATCCCTCAGGTGATTGCTTTTATAGAAACTTTTATCGCAACCGTCGACATCGCATTTGTATCGTCTCTCCAAACGATTTTCGTGTCTCAAGTAATGGTGTTTGAGTTGCGACTCTCTCTTAAACAGTTTGCCGCCGCACTCATCGTATCGACACTGGAAGACAGCCAGCGAATGATTGCGCCGCCGATGATCACCCAAATACTTCTGAATGGCAAACGTTTGGTCACAATCGGGACATTTGAACGGTTTATTAGCCGTGTGTTTGACTGCCGTATGTCTTATTAATTCACTTTTGCATCGAAATGTTTTGCCGCAACCCTCGTAGTCACAAACAGTCGGCTGTTTCTGTGGTAAACCGGTAAACGGTTGACCATCTTTGTGTACTTTAATCTTATGGTGTTTTAGATGATCTTTTCGATAGAAACGTTTACCACAGCCATCGACACTACATTTGAACGGTCGTTCCTCGTTGTGTTTGACCCGTACGTGTGTCTTAAGTTGACAAATATACTTAAATTGTTGGCCACAGTCCTTATAATCACACTTATGAACTGCCGGTCCCTGTAATGGTCTGCTTTGTATTTCGATCTGTGGCTTAACATCACTATCACTATCTATTGATCCATCAATCATATCATAGTCTATAGTTTCTGTATTGTAATTATCATTAATATTACAATTATTAACATTATTGTGTCGTTTGACTGCAGAGTTCAAGTGTTGGACACTTGTGGACAACACTTCTGTTTGTTTATTGAAATAAATATTAATCCGTGTCTTCAGTGAATTATCACTACTCGATGTGTCCACAGTTTCAGTCTTAAGATTGTTATTATTAGTATTATTATCAATGCATTTATCTCTTAACATAATATAATTTCTTTCATTATTGTCAATAGTTTTCTTCGATGTCTTCTTTACATTAATTTTGACCGCATTTTTGACATTACTTTTACCATTAGTTTTCCGTTGAATGTATTGCACATCCAATGAATTCAATTGTGTTTTCAATTCATTGTTTTCAATACAACAACAATTTGTTTGCAAACTCTTAACTAAATGTCTGTATTTATCAAACAATTCAATCACTTGTTTACTGAAAACTAATTCAGACATTAGTCGACCGTTTTCTTCATTTAATTCGTCCAATATATCATTGATCACTAGATTTGCCATTATTTCCATCAGTTTATTATATGATTTTTTTATTATTCAATTATAATTACATAACAAACAAACAGTTGTTTTATCAAAACTACAATTAAATGTCAATTCAAAAACATAAACAAAATACTGTATAATAAACATGTGATTCACGCATGCGTTTACATATCATAACAAAACAAAAAAGTTTTTTTTATAATTAAATAATTTTAAATAATTATATCTATGATAATTAGATAATAATAAAAATAATTAATTATTTTATTGATAATATATATATATATTATAAAAAAAATATTATAAACTACTATTAGATTAATAAATTTTTAAATAAGTTTTTTTTTAAATGTTTATTATTCAAAATTTTTTTACAGTTTTAAGAATAATATACTGTTAGTACTCAATGTTTTAAATAAAATAAATATAATTTTTTTTAAATTAATTAAATTACTTATATATTTATCTATGTTTTATCATGGTAAGTTTTAATATATTTATGTGTTTGTCGCCAATGGGCTCTTAGCAATGCGCGGCTACTATAGCTGACATCGCATCCCTGAAAATGACAACTGAATGGTTTGATACCCTGATGTCCATTCATATGGTCCCGGAGTTTATCCTTAGCCCCGTATCTGACCTCACATCCCGGCCACGAGCACTGGTATGGCTTACTATGTGTTGTTCTCTTGTGTTGATCCAAACCTTTGTCCGTAGTGTACGACTTATCGCAACCATCAACTGAGCACCGATACTGTCGGACACCCGAATGTCTATTCAAATGTCTATTCAATTCGCGACTAAATTTAAATCGTTTGTCACATCCGGGCCACAGACAGGGGAACGGCCGTTCATCGCTATGCATAGAAATCTTATGCGATTTTAGTGAACCATTTTCGTAAAAACTTTTGCCACAACCGTCGTAATCGCATTTAAATCTGAAGTCCAATGGATTTTCATGTCTCTGGTGATGCTGTTTCAGAGCGTTCTCAAACTGATAGACTTTATCGCAACCATCGTAACGACATTTATACACAGTTTTGACAGTCGGATGCAAAAACTTCTGGTGAATCTTCAGATTTTTCACAAACGGAAACGATTTGTCACATTTGTCACACTTGAATGGTCTGTCTTTGGTGTGTTTCATCCGGACATGAACTACCAGTTGATGATTATAATCAAAACATTTGTCRCAATCCATATAATGACATTTGATTATTCGCTTTTTCGTCTTACAGCCGATGGGCCGGTCATTGTTGTGAATATTTAAACGGATATGTCTTTTGATTTTATCTTTTCGATAGAAACGTTGGCCGCAGCCGTCGATATCACATTTGAACGGTCGCTCCGCCGTATTGTGTTTGATCTGTATGTGTGTCTTGAGATGACAATTCAATCTGAATTGTTTGTCACAACCCGAGTAATTACAGCTATAAAATCTTTGGTGATTATTATTATTATTATTATCACATTTTGTTGTTTTTTGACTATCATTTTGTTTGGCTAACGATAATACCATCGACTTATTGTTGGATCTGTTTCTATCACTTTTGATCGGTTCATTCATTACACTAACGGCCGATGTGTCCACAGTTTCCGTATTATAATTGTCGTTATGATTGTCATCTGTTGTCTTATGTTTCTCATTGTCTTTGATTTTATTATTATTATTATTATATAACAATATTGTCATCGGCTTTGTTACCAACAATTGGATCCGAAGATATCGTCGTTATATTCATTGACTTTACTGTCATATATTGATCAACTAATTCATTGTATTGTGATTTCAATTCATTGTTTTCAATACAAACACAATTTGTTTGATAATTATCTAATAATTGTCTAAATTTATCAAACAATTCAATCAATTGCTGACAATATCTTAATTCATTAAAAAGTCTTTGATTTTCTTCAGTTAACTCTTCAAACACATCATTAATGATCACTACATTTGTTGCCATCATTTTAATCAATCAATTATCACAACAAATACAATACCCMCCCCCCAAAAAAAAATTTCAATTTATCATAATATCAATTAAAACTAAAAATTATTTTTTTAAAAAAATTTTGTTGTCATATATAATGTGTGTAAACATATACTGTAATAATCGACGAATGCGTTTAATTTAATATCATTTTTTYTGTAAAATGTTTTAAATATTAATTTTCAAAAAAAACTTGAAAAGTTTTGTTTACTGAAATCTATAATGGCTTTTTGAGTCTGTCTGTGTGTGTGTGTGTAGCAATTTTTTTGCGAATTTTGAAATTCTGACTTCAGATTCGGTTAGAGGACTACTAATAATGTATTGAAAAGTTTAATTCAAATTTTGATATCTCTTCGGGAACATAGACAAAATGGCGGCCAAAGTATAAAAATTTAGTTAAAAATTTTAACCTTTAGAATTGTATAGAGCATCAAAAATAAGATATAATTGATTAAAATTATTTTTTTTCGAATATGGCGGCAAAAGTATAAAAAATTTAGGTAAAAATTTTAAGGTTTAGAATTGCATAGATCATCAAAAATAAGATATAGATCAAAATTATTAATATTTAAAAAATATGATCATAGTTGTTTATTTTGTTGTAATACTGAGTCACTTAATATCCTTCATGACTATAGTTGAGTATATTTTGTTATACCAAGTCATTTGATACCGTACATGACTAAAGTTGTGTTTATTTTGTCATACTGAATCATTTGATATCATACATGACAATATTTAATTTATGTATATTTGACGTTTTTAAATTTTTATATGTTACTCTATAGCCGCTATAATTATACAAACTAATGGTTTTCAATGCTATTCAAGTTTTTTTTTGAAAATGCTTTCTAGCATTCTTAACTGTTTTTTTTTTGGATTAAAATACTAATATGATATTTAAAAATAATTACACATAAAATATCAACAACAAAAAAAAACAATATTATTATTATTACCGTATATGTAAAAATATATTTACATTTATTTATTTTTTAATAATCAAGTTATTATAGTTAATGTAATATTTAGTAATATTTTTACAAAAAAAAAACAAGTTTTACATTTTAAAAAAAAATTAATTTCTTTCTCATGATTTCTCGCAAATAGATTTTAAATAATTATGTTTAAGTTTCAGATGATGTCTCAGTGATACTCGACTACTGTAACTACAAACACATCCCTGGAAATGGCATTTATGTGGTTTGAGTCCCTGGTGTTCATAGCTATGATCTGTTAGTTTATAATTGCATTCAAACCTGGCCTCACACGCCGGCCAACTGCATACAAATGGTTTAATATGTGTTTGTTTGTGAATAAATAGACCCGATTTGGCTGCATATGACTTATTACAGCCCTCTCTGTCGCACCGGTAGTTTCGGACACCCGTATGACGTTCTCTATGATTATTCAATTCGCGAATAAACTTAAACCGTTTGTCACAACCGGGCCACTCGCACGGCAGCGGCCGTTCATCGCTATGTATATATGTTTTATGTGTATTTATTTGCGATTTTCGGTAAAAACTTTTGTCACAACCGTCGACATCGCATTTGAATCGCCGCTCCAAACGATTTTCGTGTCTCAAGTGATGCTCTTTCAGACTGTTTACTAACCGAAACTGTTTATCGCAACCATCGTAACGACAGTTATAGACTTTACGGACAGTCGTGTGCACAGACTTCTGGTGATTCTTCAAATATTGTTGAAATGGAAACGTTTTGTCGCATTTGTCGCACTTGAATGGCCGGTCATTGGTATGTTTGACCCGTAAGTGAATTTTCAGTCGCTGTTTATTATTAAAACATTTTTCACAACCCGTATAATCACATTTATAAACTTTCCGGTCATTTACCGATTTCAACTGTTTTTCAACTCGTTTTTGTTTGGCTAACGATAATACTATCATTGACTTCTTAGGTCTACCTCTGCATCGTTTGATCGGTTCATTCATTACACTATCGGCCGATGTGTCCACAGTTACCGTATAATTATTATTATCATTATTATCGCATTCATCATCACTTTTATTACAATTATTATCATTATTATTGTCGTTATGATTGTCATCCGATTGAGTCTTGAGTTTTTTATTATCGTAAATCTTCATCGACTTTATGGTCATGTATTGGTCTTCCAGTTCATTGAATTTGGTTTTTAATCCAATGTTTTCAATACAAATACAATTTGTTTGCAAACTCTTAACTAAATGTCTGTATTTATCAAACATTTCCATCAATTGCTGACAATATCTTAATTCATCAAAAAGTCTCTGATTTTCTTCACTCAACTCATCCAACACATCCTTAATCATTACATTTGCCATCATTTCAATCAATCAATCAATTAATAAGATGTCATTATAAACAAAATACAAAAAAAAACTTTTTTATTTAATCATAATTTCAATTCAAACACAATGTATGAAAAATAACATTCAATATAATGTGTAAACATATGATCGACGCATGCGTTTGTATTATTATTTATAAAAAAAATTACAAATAATTTTGGATTAAAACTAATAATAAATATTTTAATTTATTTAAATTACAATCAAATATCAAAATCAATATTTTTTTAATAAAAAAACTTTATTAATATTACAATTATATGTAAATATTATATTTAATTATACTTTTTCTTTTATTAAATAATAAAAAGTATTAATCATTTTTTTCAAGATTTCTCGCAAATAGATTTAACATAATTATGTTTGAGTTTCAAATGATGTCTCAATGATACTCGACTACTGTAACTACAAACACATCCCTGGAAATGGCATTTATGTGGTTTGAGTCCCTGGTGTTCATAGGTATGATCTGTTAGTCTAACATTGCATTCAAACCTGGCCTCACACGCCGGCCAACTGCACACATAGGGTTTAGTATGTGATTTTTTGTGACTAAATAGACCCGATTTGGATGTAAATGCCTTATTACAGCCGTCAATGTCGCACCGGTACTGTAGGACACCCGTATGACGTTCTCTATGATTCCTTAATTCGTGAATAAACTTAAACCGTTTGTCACAACCGGGCCATTCGCACGGCAGCGGCCGTTCATCGCTATGCAGATAAGCCTTATGATCGTTGAGATGCGCCTTACGGTAGAAACTTTTGTCGCAACCGTCGACATCGCATTTGAATTGCCTTTCGACTAGATTTTCGTGTCTCAGATAATGGTGTTTCAAAGTCGACTCAAACCGAAACTCTCTATTGCAACCATCGTAACGACATTTATACTCTTTTCGATCAATCGGATGAACAGATTTCATATGAATTTTCAGATTTCGTTCGAATGGATAAGTTTTGTCACATTCTGGACACTTGAATGGCCGCTCACCGGTATGTTTGGTACGTATGTGTATTGCCAACTGATTGGGTCGATGTCTATACACTTTATCGCAACCAATGTAATGACATTTGTATTCACGTATCTCTTTCGGCTGTTTTTTCCACTTTTTTCTCGTAAATTTACCCGAAATGCCCGGAACTTTGCGATCAACGCCTGTATGTTGTCTATGATGTAACCTAACTCTTGCTTTATCCTTAAACCGTAGGCCACATCCCGGCCACTCACACCCGAACGGCTTGTCATCGCAGTGTACATAAGTCTTATGTCGTTTGATGTGCTCTTTTCGATAGAAACGTTGATCACAGCCGTCGACATCACATTTGAACGGTCGCTCTTCTTTGTGATCCATTTGGATGTGTTTCTTCAGTAAACATATAAATCTAAATTGTTTGCCACAACCGGTATAATCACAGTTATAGCTTCTCCGGTAATTTATGGCTATTATTTGACTATCAGTTGTCGCTGACGACGATAATGTCATCAATTTCTTTGGTCTGCCTCTACTTCTTTTGATCGGTTCATTCAGTAGAGTATCGGCCGATGAGTCCACAGTTTTTGTCAGATAATTATAATTATTATTATTATTAACGTCGTTATCATTGTCTTCAGTTATAATCTTGTTTTTCTTGTTGTAATTAATTTTATTATTATTATTATCTTTTCTATCGTAGGTCTTGTTGTCAACAATTAGATCCGCGGATGTCGTTGTTGTTGTTGTCGTCGATATAGTCATTGACTTTAGTGTCATATATTGATCAACTAATTCACTGAATTGTGATTTCAATTCATTGTTTTCAATACAACAACAATTTTTTTGATAATTATCTAATAGTTGTCTGAATTTATCAAACAATTCAATCAATTGCTGACAATATCTTAATTCATCGAAAAGTCTTTGATTTTCTTCACTAAACTCTTCAAATAAATCCTTAACAATGACTACATTTGTTGCCATCATTTCAATCAATAATCAATACAATAATCACTTTATAAAACCATTAAAAAACAATCCCCAAAAACAAACAGTTTGTTTGTTATAAATTGCAATCAATTTGTTGTCAATAAATATTAAAAAAAAAGTTTATTTGTTTTGTTATTTAACGTAAAAAACATTGAAATACTTTAATAATAATAAAAACAAAACAAAACAAAACAAAAATACTTTATTTTCAATATAAACATTAAGTGATCGACGCATGCGTTCACATAATAATTGTGTTTTTCAAAAAATATAAAAACTTTTTGATTACGTTAACAAATTAATTAATTAATTAATTAATTAATTATTGTATGAAATAAATTGTACATCAATAAAATAATAAAAATTTAAAAAATAATAAGTTTATTAAAATTCAAAAAATCAATATTTTTTTTAAATCAAAATCAAAGTGCAAAATACAAGCAGTGTTTAGAGATTTATACAATCAAAAAAAATTTTTTTATTACATATTTATAATAATAAAAACTATAGTAAATAAATATTTAAATACCATTAAAAGCATTTATCTATAAAAAATATATAATAATTTGTAATAAAAAAATCAATTTTACAAAAAAAACTAACATTAAAAAAGCAATTATATCATTGACTTAAAAAATAGTTTCATATTTATTTTAAAAAAACATATACTATATGTAATATCATTGATAACCAAACTAAACTTTATAATGGTATGACTTGAGATAACTGTGCTTATGTTTCAAATGCTGTTCCAGTGCCGATCGGGCACTATAGCAGACATCATCGCAATCGGGGAAATGGCATTTATACGGTTTGAGTCCCTGATGTCCGTTCATATGATCCCTGAGCTTATTCTTGGCCCGAAATCTGGCCTCACAGGCCGGCCAACTGCACACATGAGGTTTCGTATGCGAATAGTTGTGCGCAATGAGCGAATTGCGGGTCGGATACGATTTGCCGCACCCGTCAACTGGACACCGATAGTGTCGGTCGCCTATATGATACTCGCGATGCGAGTTGAGGGTCTGCATGCGTTTAAATCGTTTGTCACAACCGGGCCAATCGCACTCAAAGGGCCTGTCGTCGCTGTGGACAACGCGTCGATGTAATTGCATTTCATGATTCAGATGATAGGTACGGCCGCAACCATCGACATCGCATTTCCACGGCCTGTGATCGGTATGTTGTTTCAAGTGATGTATCTTTAGTGAACCGCTCTGGCGAAACCATTTGTCGCATCCGGTGAACTGACACCGATAAACAACAGCCCGACCGTCAGGTCCGTGAGATGCTTTCCGATGGCCGCGCAATTGGGTTTCCATGCAAAACGATTTCGGACATTCCAGGCACTGGTAGGGTCTTTCACCGGTATGTTTGAGCCGTTCGTGTCCAATAAGTTCCGAGTTATATCTGAATCCTTTTGAACATCCCGTCCATTGGCAGAAGTATTTCTTTTGGCGATTTCTTTTACGCTGTTTTGGTCGCACGCGCTTCGGTTTTGGCCGAGTTTTGGCCACTTTTGGACCACTTTCGGACACTGACATCAACTTCTTAGCCAATGCTTCAGTTGAATCCGATATGTTAGTGATGTCTTGAATCACATGTTTGTTGACTGTTATATCACCACTTAATATCTCTTCATTAGCTTTCATCTCTATATTTGATTTATCAATCATTTGATGACCACTTGTTGTCGATGTTGTTGTTGTTGTCTTAATCATACGTTTAATAAACTGTCTCTTAATCGATGGTCTCTCAGACAACAAATAATCATCAGATTTATTATTGTCAACACTTTTCTTAGCATTACTACTATTATCATAGGATTTGTTTTGTCGCCGACTCTTCAGTTCATTGTATTGGACATCGATTTCATTGAATTGTGTTTTCAATAATACATTGTTTTCAATACAAACACAATTTGTTTGCAAACTATTCGCTAAATGTCTGTAATTATCAATCAATTGCTGACAATATCTTAATTCACTAAAAAGTCTCTGATTTTCTTCGCTTAACTCATCCAATACATCAGTAATCAAAACAATTGCCATTAATTTCTATCAATCAATCAATTATTTAATCATTTAATTATTCAATTGTGTCTTCAATTGTCACAAACAAATACAATACAAAACTGTTTTTCTTTTTGCTTTTAAAACCAAAAAAAAAAYATTCAAACAATCAATCGAATAGAATATTACTGTATATAAAGAATATTCTGTAAATGTATTTTAAATTTTAAATTTTTATGTTCGAATTTTTAATAGTTGTCATGGAAACAGTCAACAAAATATATATTTACTGTACATGTATATTTTAAAAACTAAATTTCTAAAATCTATTAATCTAACTAATAATAATCAATAACTACAGTCAATAAAAATTTTTGAAATTAAAAGTTTTTAATTTAAATTGTTTTATTACAACAAATATTATCTCAAAATTAGAGGTATAAATAAATTAAGATAAATTAAATAAATATTTATATAACTAACAAAAAAAATATATTTAAAATTAATGCATGAATACAAATGACAATTACAGTAATAGATCTTTTTTTGTTAAAAAAACTAATAATAATGATAAATACAGTACACTAATAACTACCGGTAGTGTATATCAAATAACCGATTTGAGATTATCGGGATAGGTATGTCATACATGTACTCTAACCCCCCCCCCCCTCTTTCCAACCTTACTACTACTACTCTCTTTCGATTGATTTCCTATAATTATGTTTAGTTTTCCAATGAAGTTGTAGTGTCCGGAGTCCACTGTAGCTGACATCGCAATCGGGAAAATGGCATTTATGGGGTTTGAGTCCCTGATGTGCGTTCATATGATCTTTGATTTTCTCACTCCTTGAAAACCTGGCCTCACAGCCGGGCCATACACACTGAATGGGCTTAATGTGTACGAACTTGTGTTTGTTGGCACCGTGTCTGGTGGCAAACTGTTTATCGCAACCATCCAGCGGACACTTATACTTGAGTATCTGGGCGTGTCGTTCGCGATGTTCGGCCAGTTGGTGCTGTTGGTTAAACTGTTTATCACAACCGGGCCAATCGCACGGAAATACAATACCCTCGTGAACCGATCGTCTATGTATACGCAATGCATAGTTGCTGTCAAAACATTTGTCGCAATCGTTAGAATCGCATTTAAACGGTTTGATACCCTGATGTCGGAACCGATGCGTTTCTAGTGCCTGGACCAAGAAAAACGATCGGTTACAGCCATCGTAATCGCATCGAAATTTCTTGATTGTATGACACTTCTTGATGTGTGCCTTCAGATAGATTTCGGTGGCAAACAACGAATTGTCGCATTGTTTACATTTGTACGGCCGCTCACCGGTATGTTTGACCCTCACGTGCGACACGAGTTCATAGTTAAAACCAAATCGTTTGCCACATCCGTCCCAATCGCAAATCAGATTCTTCTCGTGTTTTTTTGTCTGCGGTTTTCGTTTCTTCTTTGTCTTCACACCATCAGTCTTGTTGTCTGTCATTGCATTCTTCTTCTTCTTTGTCTTCTTCGCCGGTGTTTTCACTGATGATAGACTATTATTATCATCACTTGGTATACTGTTGTTGTTGTCATCAATGATCGTATTATTGTAATCACCATCGCGTGAGTTGTCTTCATAATCAATGTCTTGTTTGATTGTTATATCATTTGACATCTCTTTATTATTATTATTATTATTCTTTATCTTTGGTTCAGTCATTTGGTGATCAATTGTTGTCTTTTTCTTAATCTTACGTTTAATAATATTCTGTCTCTTAATCCGTGGTCTGTCTAACAATTGATCACTAGATTTGTCATCATTTTTCTTTGCTTTCAGTCTGTCATCAGTTGTATATCTAGTCTTGAGTTCAATGTATTTGACATCCATTTCATTGAATTGTGTTTTCAATTCATTGTTTTCAATACAAACACAATTTGTTTGCAAACTATTCACTAAATGTCTGTATTTATCAAACATTTCAATCAATTGCTGAAAATATCTTAATTCAGACAATAGTCTGTCATTTTCTTCACTCAACTCTTCCAATACATCCATAATCACCACATTTGCCATCATTTTCAATCAAAATATTATTTTGTTATTAATATTCATTTAAAAAAAAAAATATTTTATAAAAACTAAACTAATTTGTTATACAATAAACTCAATTAAAAAAACAACATTTGAATGAAATATTTAATTAAACAAAAAAAATGTAAACATAAATACAGTAATAATATTGTAGAGTAACTTATATGTTGTCATAACAACAACAGTAAACAACAAAATTATTTAAATTTTTTAAATAAAATATTTACATAACTATGCTTTTAATTCAAAAAAATGTTGAAAATTTATCAAATGATATTTTTGTTAGATTATTATTTATTTATAATAATAATTTGCTTATATATATATATTTCGGGAAAATTGAATGGATTTTATTAGGGAACTTTCTCAGAAACTTTATAATAAAATCTTTATTTAATTTTCAACACTATAATCAACATAAGAGTATAAAAAAATAAAATATTTTTCATAAAAATTTTATTGAAATATTATTTATTTATTTATTTTTTGAAAAAAAATCAATTTTATCAAAAGTAATTGATAGTATTTATATAACAAACACAAAATTACAATTTATTGTAATATTTGTTTTTTTAAACATAAGGAAATTTTATGGCTAATAAAACGAGATCCTAATTGCTTGTTATATAACACAGTATACAGTGTATGATATTATGGACAATAAGTTAGACATGACATCAACTTTTTATATTATATAATAATTTATGATTTAGGTATAGATATAGATATGTCTAGTATTTATCGTACATTCAAGTTATTTGTATTGTATTTACTATTTTTTTTTGTTAACTTCTTTTTATTATTTGTGTTATGCATATGTTTCAAATGATGATCCAATGTCTTCTTTATGGGATAACTGCGTTCGCATCCCTGGATATGACATTTATATGGTCTAAGACCCTGATGTCTATTAATATGATCGGTAAACGGTGTCTTTTGTGAATAGCTGGCATCACAGCCGGGCCACGAGCACTGGTACTGTCGGATGTGATAGTATTTGTCGTGATTGTATAGATCAAGATTTGTTGAAAACATTTTATCGCATCCATTCACTGGACATCTAAACTTCTGGTCATTTGTGTGTCGCTGCCGATGAACGTTCAGATAGCCTTCGTTAGCGAACTGTTTGTCACAGTCGGGCCAATCGCACGAATATTTTATACCCAAATGTTGCCGACGTTTGTGTTTTTCAAGTCCAGCATTTTGTGTAAAACTTTTGCCACAACCAACCGAATCGCATTTAAACGGCTTCTCATATAATCCTTGATGACGGAGTAGATGTTCGGCCAATGGATGCGGTTTATAAAATGCTTTATCGCATCCATCGTAAGTACATTTGTATTTTCTTTCGGCGTGACTGGCCTTTACATGAGCAGTCAGATAGGAAGTGGTGGCAAACGAGTTGTTACACTCCTTACACTTGAACGGTCGCTCACCGGTATGTTTGGTTCGTTTGTGATCCGTTAGTTGAAACTCATAACTAAATCCTTTGCCACAACCGACCCAATCGCAGATCAAATTCTTTGGGCGAACAGTTTTATTCAAATGTACGGTACGTTTGTGATGTTGAAGTACACTACTCTTATCATAACTTCTGTCGCAATCATCGATATCGCACTTAAACGGCCGGTCAGTCAAATCCTTATGACACCAATAGTAATGAGCATTGAGTGACTGCGGATATAAACACTCTTTATCGCAGTCATTGTAACTACATTTATATATTTCATTTTTATGACATTTCTTTACATGAGCTCTAAGAGTCAAAACTGTAGCAAATTTTTGGTCACAATTGCGGCAATTGATTGGACGGCTACTATGCATACGTTTGTCGTCGGCTACGTCTTCTGTTTCTTTTGTCTTCAGTTGTCCATCTATTTCGACATCACATTTGTCGTGTTGTTTTCGTTGATCTTTGTGTTTGATCCGTAACTGTGATCTAAGTCGACAATTGTAACTAAACTGTTGGACACAACCCGAGTGATGACAATTATAACAAATCTTTTTCTTATTTGATTTAATTATTTGATGACCACTTGTCGTCTTAATCTTACGTTTTTGTCTCTTAATCGGTGGTCTGTCTAACAATTCATCACTAGATTTATCTTCACTTTTCTTTGCGTTCAGTCTGTCATCAGTTGTATATCTAGTCTTGAGTTCAATGTATTGGACATCCATTTCATTGAATTGTGTTTTTAATTCATTGTTTTCAATACAAACACAATTTGTTTGCAAACTATTCACTAAATGTCTGTATTTATCAAACATTTCCCTCAATTGCTGACAATATCTCAGTTCAGACAATAGTCTTTGATTTTCTTCATTCAATTCATCCAATATATCCGTAATCATAACATTTGATGCCATCATTTCAGTCGAAATGTTAATTTTGTTGTTAATATTCACCAAAAAAAAACTGTTTTATAAACTAAACTAATTTGTTATAACAATAAACGGCAATAGTTTCATAAAAAAACTGTTCGATTATATTCAAAACCAAAACAATAATGGCCGCCCACTAATACAGTGTAGTGTATGTCTAAATGGGCGCAATATTATTATTAAAAAGTGTTTAAGGCTTAGGGGCATAGTTTTTACAAAGCATTAATAGTATATTGAAATATTAATTGAATGTATATTACATTCAATTATGATTTATTGATTAATGGATATGTAATATTAACATTATAAATAGACATAACAATAACAAAATAATTTTTTTTAAATAAATATTTTTATAACACTATTTCAATTTATAAAATGTTTAAAAAGTTTATCATATAATACATTTATTTATTTACTTATTAATTAATAATTTGTTAATAATTATATCAATCAATATACACTGTATACTGTAGTTTCATAAACAGTATTATACATAAATTTATTTTTAAAAAAAACTATAATAAAAATAAACTTTTATTTGTTTTATTTTACTTAAACTGTGAACAAATGTTTTTTTAAAAATATAAATACAAACTTTTATTGTTGTTATATTTAATTTTAGTTATACAATAAAAAAAACATTTGAATTACATTAAAATAAGATAATTTCTAAATTATATGGATATTATTTAACAATAAATTAGATGACATTAACTATTATATATATATATATATATATATATATATTTAGATTAACGATAGATGAGTTACGGTATATATTATTTAAAAATATTAGTTAATTATTTATTTATTTATTTACTTTTTATCTTTCATTTGATTTCTACGAAAATTATGTTTTTTATTCAAATGATAATCCAATGATTTCTGTATAAAAAAACTTGTATCGCATCCCTGAAAATGACATTTATATAGCTTAATGCCCTGATGTCTATTCATATGATCGGTAAACGGTGTCTTCTGTGAATAACTGGCCTCACAGCCGGGCCACGAGCACTGGTACTGTCGGATGTGATAGTATTTTTCGTGATGATGTAGATCAGCAATTGTTGAATACTTTTTATCGCATCCATCAACCAGACACCTATACTTCTGGCCATTTGTGTGTCGGTGCTGATGACGGACCAGATAGTATTTATTAGTAAACTGTTTGTCACAGTCGGGCCAATCGCACGAATATTTTATACCCCAATGTTCGCGACGTTTGTGTTTTTCAAGTCCATCTTTTTGTGTAAAACTTTTGCCACAACCAACCGAATCGCATTTAAACGGCTTCTCATATAATCCTTGATGACGGAGTAGATGTTCGGCCAATGGATGCGGTTTGTAAAATGCTTTATCGCATCCATCGTAAGTACATTTGTATTTTCTTTCGGCGTGACTGGCCTTCACATGAGCAGTCAGATAGGAAGTGGTGGCAAACGAGTTGTCGCACTGTTGGCATTTGAATGGCCGCTCACCGGTATGTTTGGTTCGTTTGTGATCCGTTAGTTGAAACTCATAACTAAATTGTTTGCCACAACCGACCCAATCGCAGATCAAATTCTTTGGGCGAACAGTTTTATTCAAATGTACGGTTCGTTTGTGATGTTGAAGTACACTACTCTTATCATAACTTCTATCGCAACCATCGATATCGCACTTAAACGGCCGGTCAGTCAAATCCTTATGACACCAATAGTAATGAGCATTGAGTGACTGCGGATACAAACACTCTTTATCGCAGTCATTGTAACTACATTTATATATTTCATTTTTGTGACATTTCTTTACATGAGCTCTAAGTGTCAAAACTGTAGCAAATTTTTGGTCACAATTGCGGCAATTGATTGGACGGCTAGTATGCATACGTTTGTCGTCGGCTACGTCTTCTGTTTCTTTTGTCTTCAGTTTTCCATCTATTTCGACATCACGTTTGTCGTGTTGTTTTCGTTGATCATTGTGTTTGATCCGTAAGTGTGAACTAAGCAGATAATTGTAACTAAACTGTTGGCCACAATCCAAGTGATGACATTTATAACTAATCTTTATTTTCTTATTTGTCTTTATATTTGATTTAATTATTTGATGACCACTTGTTGTCTTAATCTTACGTTTAATAATATTCCGTCTCTTAATCCGCGGTCTGTCTAACAATTCATCACTAGATTTGTCATCATTTTTCTTTGCTTTCAGTCTGTCATCACTTGTATATCTAGTCTTGAGTTCAATGTATTTGACATCGATTTCATTGAATTGTGTTTTCAATTCATTGTTTTCAATACAAACACAATTTGTTTGCAAACTATTTACTAAATGTTTGTATTTATCAAACATTTCCCTCAATTGCTGACAATATATCAATTCAGACAATAGTCTTTGATTTTCTTCACTTAACTCTTCCAATACATCCATAATCACCACATTTGCCATCATTTTAATTAATCAATTAATTAATTAATCCGATTGTATGTTTCAAATCATTGAAAACAATAACCAAAAACAGTGTTTAAATTACAGTCAAATTGTTGTCAAAAAAAAAACTGTATAAAAAACGGTCTCAATTTGTGCTAAACTAAAACAATAGCAGACGCACTACAAATACCCATAGATTATCATAGATTACACTTAATATATACATACAATATAGTTTAGTATGTATAATAACTATGCTGTGTAAAGACTCCGCCCCTTAGAGTATTAGACTTTATAATATTGCGCGCATATATATACTACTATACTGTTATATTGAAATTATTGTCAGCCATTATTGTTTTGGTTTAGCACAAACTTAGTTATAATAAAGTTATTATTGGGTTGTCATAACAACTGTCAACACAATGCAAAAGCAATACCAATCAGTCTATTTGATAATAAATTTATTTTATTTTATTTTATATTTTTGTTTAAATATAGTTAGAAATAAATTAAAAATTTAAATTATAATTAAAATAAAATTTACATTAAATATATATATATATATAGTTTTTTACATAAATATTTATCAACGATAAAAAAACATTTATCGGTAATAGATTACCGGTAAATAAATAAAACTAAATAATGATAATTACCGTATATTAAACAATTAATTTGATAGTATCGGGATAGGTATGTCATATCAATCCGACCAAACTTAACCCAACCTTAACCCCCTAACCCATTACCCCAACCTTTCGGGGTTCAACCAAACTCTTTCGGTTGATTTCATATATCTATGTGTTCTTTTCAAATGAAATTGAAGTGTCCGGCGACCACTATAGCTGGCATCACAGCCGGGAAAATGGCATTTATGGGGTTTGAGTCCCTGATGTGCGTTCATATGATCTGTCATTTTATCATTTCTAGAAAATCTGGTCTCACAGCCGGGCCATACACACTGTATGGGTTTAAAGTGTTTAAACTTGTGTTTGTAGGCGCCGTGTTTGGTGGCAAACATTCGGTCGCATTCATCCAGCGGACACTTGTACTTAAGTACCTGAGCGTGTCGTTCCTGATGTTCTTTCAGCCGGTGCTTTAGCGTAAACACTCTGTCACAACCGGGCCAATCGCACGGATAGGCTATACCTTCGTGAACCGATTGTCTATGTAGACGCAATGTATTATTAGTGCCAAAACATTGATCGCAACCATCGGCATCACATTTAAACGGTTTGAGTCCCTGGTGTTGGAACCGATGTGTTTCCAGTGCTTGGGCCACAAAAAACGATCGGTTACAGCCATCGTAATCGCATTTGAATTTCTTGATTGTGTGACACTTCTTGATGTGAGCCGTCCGATAGATATCGGAGGCATATGTTTTGTCACATTCGTGGCACTTGAATGGCCGTTCGCCAGTATGTTTGACCCGTGTATGCGATACCAGTTCATAGTTATAGCTAAATCGTTTGCCACAATCTTCCCATTTGCAGATCAATTTCTTCTCGCAAACTCCTATTCGTGGTTTTCGTATCCTTTTCTTCTTTGTCGTAGTAGTCGTCGTCGTCTTCTTCGCCGGTATTTTCACAGTTAGACTATTATTATCTTCACTGGATATACTGTTGTTGTCGTCGTCGTCGTCTTCAATGGTTGCTTTGTAATCACCATCGCGTAAGTTGTCTTCTTCGTCATCAATGTCTTCATTAACGGACTTCTTAAGTATAACACACTGTCTCTTAATCCGTGGTCTGTCTAACAATTGATCACTAGATTTGTTAGTATTATTATTATTATTACTAGAAATATTGTCGTTGTTTTCACTGTCGTTGTCAATGATTACATTGTAATCACCATCTGGTAAGTCATCAATGTCTTCATCTTTATCGCAATAGTCATCTTTAATGTCTTGATTAACTGTCTTCTTCTCCTTAATCATACGTTTAATAATATTTTGTCTCTTAATCGATGGTCTGTCTATCAATTGATCATTAGTTTTGTCATCACTTTTCTGGACAATCAGTCTGTCATCAGTTGTATATCTAGTCTTGAGTTCAATGTATTGGACATTCATTTCATTGAATTGTGTTTTCAATTCATTGTTTTCAATACAAACACAATTTGTTTGCAAACTATTCACTAAATTTCTGTATTTATCAAACATTTCCCTCAATTGCTGACAATATCTCAGTTCAGACAATAGTCTTTGATTTTCTTCATTCAATTCATCCAATATATCCGTAATCATCACATTTGATGCCATCATTTCAGACGAAATGTTATTTTTGTTGTTCATATGATATGATCCTCACATTCATGCCATGCATTGCTAAATAATAAACACTTATAGTACCAGTTGTTATAACAACAGTAAACATTTTTTTTAATAATATTATAGTCTACTGTAAAATATTTAAAAAATTTTATTTTAAGTTTATTTACTTTTTAAGTAAGAATACAAATATTACAGTATATTATTATGAATTATAATTTTAAAAATATTTAATTTAATTATTTGTCTAATTAAATATCATTAATGATAAATTATTATATAATCGGTATTAATTTTTTTAAAAACAATATTTAAAAACAATTATTAAAAATTATTTCGATAATAAGATAAAAATTTATAAAAATAAATGTATAACAAAATTGAAGTTTATTTATTTTAAAAAAAAAATAAATTTAATAGATTTGTTTAAGACTACTAGTAGTCTCTATGATATGATTTCATAAAATTATGTTTATGTTTCAAATGACTTTCCAGTGATGTCCGTCCACTGTAACTGACATCGCAATCGGGAAAATGACATTTATATGGTTTGAGTCCCTGATGTCCGTTCAAATGGAATTGGAGTTTAATTTTTTCGCCAAACCTGGCCTCACATCCCGGCCACGAACACTGGTGCGGTCGGATGTGAAACTGTTTGTGTCCATTCAAACGACTACTACTTGTAAACAATTTATCGCATCCCTCTATATCGCACCTATAGTTTCGGACATTCGTATGAGTCTTGCGATGCATAAATAAACAATGTTGTCGCTTAAACCGTTGGTCACAACCGGGCCAATCGCACCGATAGGGTCTGTCGTCCGAATGTGCCGTACGTTTGTGTACTTTTAATAAATAATTATTATAAAAACTTTTGTCGCAACCGCCGTCGTTGTCGTCGCCGCCAACATCACACTTAAAAGTCTTCGTATACAAGCCTTCGTGACGCCGGTGGTGGTCATCGAGTGATCGACTAAATCGATAGACTTTGTCACAGTTATCGTAACGACATTGAAATAGTCTATTTGAATGATAAAGTTTCTGATGATTTATGAGTTGAAAGTTAACTGGAAATGATTTCTGGCATTTCGGGCATTTGAATGGCCGATCGCCAGTATGTCTGATCCGTTTGTGTGTCAAGAGTTCGCACGGATGACGAAATTGTCGATCACATCCATCCCAATCGCATAACCACTTCTTTCGGCGAATTCGGCGCTTAGTTTTTGGTGTCGTCTTCTGTTGTATTTTCTTAGCCTTTTGTTTTGATTCACTCCAACTATCACTACAGTTGGTCTCTGATATTATTTCCGTACCATCGCTATCATTAGCACTGTTACCCTCATAACATGTATTGTCGTCATCGTCTTGTTGTTGTTGTTGTTGTTCATCCATCACATGTTTGATCCTAATATGTGTCTGAAGTAAACTCTTGTAACCAAACTGTTTGTCGCAACCCATGTAATGGCATTTATAAACCATTTTCTCCGCTAATTTCTTCGGTCTTCCTCTACTTCTTTTAATCGATTTATTTGTCAAACTATCGTCCACTGTGTCCACAGTTTTATTAAAATAATCGTTATTAAAATTATCAACACTTTCTTCAAAGACTATATTTTCATCACTATTCGTAACCAAACAATCGGATGCCATAGTCTTTAGTTTCATCGGCCTCTTCAGTGTCTTCATGTATTGGTCTTCGAGTTCATTGAATTTGGTTTTTAATCCAATGTTTTCAATACAAACACAATTTGTTTGCAAACTATTCACTAAATGTCTGTATTTATCAAACATTTCCCTCAATTGCTGACAATATCTTAATTCACGCAAAAGTCTTTGATTTTCTTCATTCAATTCGTCCAACACATCCTTAATCATCACTATATTTGTTGCCATCATTTCAATCAAATTGTGTCTTCAATTATATAAGAAATCATTTGTTTATTTAATTAATAATAAGTTTTGTGTCAATTATTTTTACAAACAAAACAAAACACTATAAACATTACGAGTTGTTATGACAACAGTAAATATATTACTAAATAAGTTATCAATTATTTTATTAGTTATTTAAACAAAAATAATTTTGTTTTGTTTTAAACATAATATTATAAAAATATATACATTTGTGACCGTGGATGAGATGATTGAATGAGTGGACACAACCAAATGATCGGTAAAACAATTTATTGTTTAAAATAAAAAAAAATACAAATAAAAATTGGTTAAAAAATGTTGTTTGAATTGTGTTTCAGATTTTTGTCAAAATGCTTGATTTAAATTCAAGTGAATGTCAAGAAAACAGTGAGTGAGCTGTGATTGAATTGAAGAGTGAAGAGAGTGTGTTTCAAGCGAGTGATCAGAGAGAGAAAAAGTGAATTGTCGTCCACTTAAGTAGTGGACGGCCTGAAGGGTCGTCCAATGAGAGTGAAGGGTTGGTTGAAATCTGTTGTAAGTGTGTGTGTGTGATCTGTGGGCCATCTAGGGTCACATCCGCCGACCGCTAGCGTATGGCGTCTAATCTGGTTCTTTGATTGATCTAAATTTTTTTCAAATGATGCGCTTGTTTGACATGTGATCACCATTTTTTCCTGTTTTTGTTTTGAATCAACATCTGTTGACTTTGTTGTTGATGTGTTTGCATGAGATGTCAATTTTGTTGAGGATGTGGTGGAAATGTTGGCCACAGATAAGTGAATCAGTTGATTGTGGATCAAAGTGTTGTCATCGCGGGGAATGTTTGGAGCCACTCTTGATGAATGTGTTGTGAATGAACGCGCAACAACATCAGTGTTGATGTCGATGTGATCCAAACGCTGACTTTCATCTCCGAGTTTTTCCAGGACAACACAAGATGTCGATGAATGTGGTGACAGTTCTGTGCTAACTCTTTGTTGATCTGAAATTTCAAAGGTTTGTTTGTTCATTTGTTTTTCATTTTTCTCATGTCTTTTGATTTGCAGAGCTCTGGACTTCAATGTCGGCTGATTTCTGGCCTCTTCGAGTGTGTCATCAGTTGGAAGGGCTGATGAAAACTCGAAATGCAAAAATTTCGATGTGAAGCCAGTGCTGTCGCTGATGGATGTTTTAAATGAGTTGTCAATGATTTGTGATATCTGATGGTGAGTCGGATGAATGAAACTTTTTATGATTTGAATCTCTTGTTCAATCTCTTTGACAGATCCAACAATTGATTGAGAGAGAACTTCTTTTGTGTCGACCATCATTTTGATTGATTGTCGGGACGTTCTATGTGCTGGTGTTGGTGTCTTGAGTTGGTGAAGATAAAACGTTTTGTGTTGAGCCATTGTGCCGAAGTTGACTACAAGAGCAGCGGCTTTGGCCAAGTCGAGGCCAATGAGCATGTCGTGCTCCAGATTTTCCAACACTTGAATGGCGAAGTGAAATGACTTGTTTTGCAATTCAATGATTGCTTCAACGAGTCCGAGGGTACGGCCGGTGCCGTCCACATGTCTGATGGCAATTGAACGCTGGGTGTCCCACTGCAAGCCCATCCTATCAGCGGCCGATTTGGAAATGGCGCTGATTGTGGAGCCAGAGTCGAGGAATGCCTTCGTTTGTTTGACATTGACATATGTGGTGAACCAAATGAGATCCAGCGGATCCTCTTCATGCTTGATGTGATGAAGGCCAACTGTTTTTGGTACATCTGTTGATTGAATGGTTGAGTTCATTGGTGAATGAATCGGCGCAACAACCTTTTCGATTGGTTGAAGGCAATGGACGCTCGCTGATGAAGCGGCGACTTTTGTTGAGGGTTTTGGCGCATCAACCTTTTTGATCGGTTGAAGGCAATTGATGCCAGCCATTGGCGGAGCATCAGTTGTTGAAGTTTTCGGCGCAACACCGGTGCCTGAGATTTCGGCCCACTTTGGACACACGGATTTCCAGTGCATCTCTTTCTTGCCAAACAATTTGCAGACTGGGCATGGGCCAGGCGGTGGCTTGTCAAACTTCTTTGGATCTTTCGGATCCTTTGGAGGTAGCTTTTTGCTGTCATTGTCTGTGTCAGCGTCCAGATGGTTGATCGGTGTGATCGTTGGCTTGGGTTTTTGCGGTCGATCCTTTCCTGTTTTCAGGCTTGATTCAATTGATGTGGCGATTCTGAACCATTCTTCTGGAGTCTTCGGTTGATGTGACGCGATCTGAGTTCGGGTCAGCGTTGTCGTGATTCCACTGTTCAATAGTGCCACTTGATTGATGTCTGATAGCTCGGCTAATTCCAAGAGTCGGCGCTTGTCGTCGTAATACGACTCTATGGATTCGTTTGCTCTCAATTCTCTTTCAATGGCCTCAGTGATTGGTTGGCGGGTGACTCGGGCAAAGCGGCCCAACATTTTTTCTTTGACTTCCGCCCATGTGATTGTTTCAGAATGTGGTGCGATTTCACGCACAAGAAATCTCATTGCTTCACCAGTGACATGGCGTCCGAGTGCAGTGCAGCGGTCATCGTCTGTGTAGCCACGTGTGACAAACGTGAAGAGAGACATCCAATCGTCGGCTTTGACCAGTGGATCGCTGCCGGAAAAAGTGTCGCAGAGTCTGCCAGTGTTTCTGGGCCTGCTTTGGTTTGTTTGATTGTCCTCTTCATCGTCGTTGTTGAAGACCATGTGTTGCATTGCGTTAACGCTGGCGTTGCTTCTCTGTTGTGCACGTGTTTGAAGTCCACGTGAGCCGGAAACGGAAGTCAGTGCCGTTGGTGACGTCATGTCTGCATCGTTGGTGTTTATTGTGTCGTTCAGTTGATTTCTTCGGTTTTTTCTGGTGTTTTTTCTGGGAGCCATTGATGATGAGAAACGTGTTTTCTTGATTTCACTTGAATTGATTGGATGGATGTTTCAGTCGTGATATGGTTCGATCTTTGAAGACTGCGCCAAGTTGTGACCGTGGATGAGATGATTGAATGAGTGGACACAACCAAATGATCGGTAAAACAATTTATTGTTTAAAATAAAAAAAAATACAAATAAAAATTGGTTAAAAAATGTTGTTTGAATTGTGTTTCAGATTTTTGTCAAAATGCTTGATTTAAATTCAAGTGAATGTCAAGAAAACAGTGAGTGAGCTGTGATTGAATTGAAGAGTGAAGAGAGTGTGTTTCAAGCGAGTGATCAGAGAGAGAAAAAGTGAATTGTCGTCCACTTAAGTAGTGGACGGCCTGAAGGGTCGTCCAATGAGAGTGAAGGGTTGGTTGAAATCTGTTGTAAGTGTGTGTGTGTGATCTGTGGGCCATCTAGGGTCACACATTTAATTATTATTTTTTTTAATTCAATGTATTTATTAGAAATTAATATATAAAATACTATTAATTTTTATTTAACAGTAATATAATTAAAACAATTATTTTTTTTTGGTAATAGATATTTAAAAAAAAATAAATAATTTACAAAATTTCAGTTTTATTTTAATAATTTAATAAGTGTTTGAAAATTTTCTTGAGAAATAATATCAATTATCTTTGATATGATTTCATAAAATTATGTTTAGATTTCAAATGGCTTTCGAGTGATGTTCGCTGTGAATAACTGACATCACATTCAGGATAATGACATTTATGTGGTTTGAGTCCCTGATGTCCATTCATATGATCAACGAGTTTAGTATTATGACCAAACCTGGCCTCACATCCGGGCCACGAACACTTGTGTGGTCGGGTGTGAAATATTTTGTGTCCCGATAAATGTTTTTTAGTTGCAAATGTCTTATTGCAACCATCGATATCGCACCGATATTTTCGTACATTCAGATGACATTCGCGATGTACAGTCAAACTTCGCGATCGTTTATACCGTTTGTCACAACCGGGCCAATCGCACGGGTAGGGCCTGTCGTCAGTATGTGCTATACGTTTATGTACTTTAAGTAAATAATTTTTATAAAAACTTTTATCGCAACCGTCGACATCGCATCTGAATGTCTTCTGATATAAGCCTTCGTGACGGAGATGATGGTCATCGAGTGAACTACGAAATTGATATTCTTTATCGCAGCCATTGTAACGACATTTAAATTTCTCAATTCTATGACAATTCTTTACGTGAACTCTATGACAGTAATCGGTTGGAAATGTTTTGTCGCATTCGTCACATTTGAACGGCCGCTCACCGGTATGTATGGACCGGATGTGGGCCACGAGTTCATAACGATAACAATATTGTTTATCACATCCAATCCAATCGCACGAATACTTCTTCAGACGAATTCGTTTTCGTCGATCAGGTTTACGAATTGGTTTCTTCTTCGGTTTGGTCTTCTTTTGGACCATACTTTCTGTACTATCACTCGATGTCTCTATATCTTCATCCTGTGTCCAAATGTCATCGGAAGTGCTGTTGTCGTCATTTACATCAACATCAACATTGATGTCGTGTTTTTTATCCATAATGTGTTTGATCTTAATGTGTGTCTGAAGTAAACTCTTGTAACCAAACTGTTTGTCACAACCCATGTAATGGCATTTATAAACCATTTTCTCCTTTAATTTCTTCTGTCTTCCTCTACTTCTTTTAATCGATTTATTCATCAAACTATCATCAATTGTGTCCACAGTTTCCGTATAATTATCATTAGATTTGTTGTTATTGTTTTGATTGTTACAACTTTTATCATCACTTTTATTATTCATTAATATCATGTATTTGACATCCATTTCATTGAATTGTGTTTTCAATTCATTGTTTTCAATACAAACACAATTTGTTTGCAAACTATTCACTAAATGTCTGTATTTATCAAACATTTCAATCAATTGCTGACTATATCTTAATTCACACAAAAGTCTTTGATTTTCTTCATTCAATTCGTCCAATACATCGGTAATCATCACATTTGATGCCATCATTTCAATCCAATTGTGTCTTCAAATATGTAATTAAATTGTTTGCAATTAATTTTAATCAATGAATTCATTAATTTTTAATTTATATCAAAAAAAAAGTTAAAAACATTAAACACATTACAGTAGTAGTCAGCTGTTGTCACAACAACAGTAAACAAATTATACAATATTTTTAAAATATATAAATATTTGCTGTTTTAATTAAAAAAAWTTTTAATCTAATATCTGCAACAATATACAGTATATATATAATGGGTATTTAATTATCATATTTAAAATATAATTAAAAAACACATTTTTAGTATTTCTTAAAAAAATATTATACAATATATACAATATACATTTGTTATTATCAAATTACTGTATTAAACCTTTTAGATTCAATAATAAACAAATTAATTAATAATTATTAATACAACTATAATAGCTTTTTAATTTACAATATCTAATAAATTTGATAGATATGTCATTATTTAGAGAGTGTATGGTATCATCCCATACCCCGTACACCTATTTTCTATGGTATGACTTAATATAATTATGCGTTTTAATCAAATGTTTGCGCAGTGATGACGACCGACCGTAACTGTAGTCACAGTCGGGAAAATGGCATTTGTGTGGTCTGAGTCCCTGATGTGTGTTCATATGTTCGGTAAGCTTAATGTTTGACCTGAACCTGGCCTCACACTCGGGCCACGAACATACATAGTAGGCCAGTGAGTGATCTTTTTTGTGCGAATATAATTGAATTCTAGAATTAAAGACTTTATCGCATCCGTCGACTGGACACCGATACGTTCGGACAGTCATATGATATTCGCGATGTAGTGTTACACTGAATGCCGTTTTATACCGTTTGTCACAACCGGGCCAATCGCACGGATAGGGCCTGTCGTCCGAATGTACTATACGTTTGTGTTCATTAAGACTAGAATTTCTATGAAATGTTTTGCCGCAATCCGTGACATCACACTTAAACATCTTCATATAGTCGGTCTGATGGCGCTTACGATGACCATTGAGTGCTATTTGCGATGAATACACTTTGTCGCAGCCATTGTAAGTGCACCGGAATTTCCTATTTGAATGACTTAACCTCAGATGAACTTTCAGTTTCTGTTTAAGTGGAAATCTTTTGTCACATTTCGGACACTCGAATGGCCGCTCATCGGTATGTTTGACCAGTTTGTGGGCCAAGACTTCTGAATAACTTATAAATTGTTTGTCACATCCAATCCAATCGCATATATAAGCCTTTCGTTGAACTTTTTTCTCAATCGTTTGCTTATCGGTAATCTGTTTCTTCTTCTTCTTCTTCTTTACCATTATTTCTGTATCTGTATTATCACTGATGGATGTGTTACCGGATTGGTTGTCGTCATTATAATCGCTGTCGTCATCATAATTCTCCCCTAATATCTTCGTTCTTCTTCTTCTACTTCTTGTTTTAATCGGTTTATTCTGCAAACTATCATCAAATGTGTCCACAGTTTCCGCACAATTATTATCGCATTCATCATCTCTTGTATTATTATTATTATTATTATTATATTCATTATTATTATTATTATTATTATTATTATTATTGTCAATAGTTTCAAACTTTTTAACTTTACATTTAATGTCCACAGAATTGATTGACAAAATTTTTGCCGACTTTAATATCAAAGTCATGTATTGGTCTTTGAGTTCATTGAACTGTGTTTTCAATTCAATGTTTTTCATACAAAAACAATTTGTTTGAAAATTATTCAACAAATGTCTGTATTTATCAAATAATTGAATCAATTGTCTGCTTAAAGACAATTCACGCATTAGTCGACCGTTTTCTTCAAACAATTCGTCCAATATATCCGTAATCATCACATTTGATGCCATCATTTCAATCAATTCATACAAATTGTGTCTTCAAATATCTAATAAATTGTTTGCAATTTATTTTAATCAATGAATTCATTTATTTTTAAAATTTATATCAAAATAAAAAAAAAGTTAAAAACATGAAAACATTAAACACATTAGTAGTCATCAGTTGTCATAACAACAGTAAACAAAATTATATTTAAAGTAATAAATTTGTACGAAATTTATTTAATTATTTTTAAAAATAAATAAATATTATATTTACATAAAATAATAAATTACTTGAAATAGTATTAAAAATACTGATTTTAAAAAAATCCAATTTGATTATAACATATTAATTTTTTACATAATATATCAACAAATTTAATGAAATATCGGTAATATTTTATAAATAAATAATCATTAAAACAATAATTATAATAATAATGAGAAAAATATCATTAATAATATATGTTTATATACTATAGTAATAATTATTATATATATATGACATATCCTAACCTAACCTATTCTCTATGGTATGACTTCATATAATTATGTATTGTTTTTAAATGTCGATGAAGTGATGCATTCAAACGATAGCTAACATCGCAATCAGGAAAATGACATTTATATGGTTTGAGTCCCTGATGTCCGTTCATATGTTCGGTAAGTTTCTGTTTTTGACCGTATCTGGCCTCACATCCCGGCCACGTACAAACATTGGGCAAAGTATGGGAACTTTTATGCGATACTAAACAATGTTTTGTTGCGTAAACTTTATCGCATCCGTCGACTGGACACCGATACTTACGGACATTCAGATGACTATCGCGATGTGTGGACAAATAGTTTGGCCGTTTAAATCGTTTGTCACAACCGGGCCAATCGCACGGATAGGGCCTATCATCCGAATGTGCCGTACGTTTGTGTTGAGTTAGTAACCAATTTTTATAATAACTTTTACCGCAATCGTCGACATTGCACTTAAATTTCTTCAAATACAAGCCCTGATGGCGCAGATGATGATCATCGAGTGCCTGACTGGACAGATAGACTTTGTCGCAGTTATCGTACAGACATTTAAATTTCTGATTTGTATGACATTTCTTGATATGAGCTCTCAGATAGAAAGCGGCACCAAATGATTTCATACATTCCCGGCACTTGAATGGCCGCTCACCGATATGTTTGGTTCGCTGATGGCCTTCCAGTTGAAATCGATGGCAAAATTGTTTATCACATCCAATCCAATCGCATCTGTAATTCTTTCGGCGTATCTGTCGTTTCGGTTTTTGTCTCATTTTCATCAACTGTTGTTCAGTAAGTTGTTGTTCATCGTTATGTTTCAGCAATAAGTGTGACATTAGTAGACAATTATATGGAAACTGTTTGTCACAATCACTGTAATGACATTTATGAACTTTCTTTGTTTTTTCTTTACTTCTTCTTCGTCTTCTTCTTTCATCAATAGATTGTTTATTCATCAGACTATCATCTAATGCATCAACAGTTTCTTCCTTAAAATAATTATCATTAGATTTAATATTATTATTATTATTAGTGATGTTATTATAATCTGGATTATGATTGTCGTTGTTGTTATTGTTGTCAATAACTATTGGTTTTTTATCATCACTTGTGTTGTGATTATTATTATTATTGTATTGTTTGATACAAACAGCTGAAGAAGAGGAAGAGTTCAAGTGTTTGGTATTTGTGGCCAAACTTTTCGGTTGTTTTGTAAAATCAATTTTATTAATCCATGTCTTATTCTTATTCTTCATTAGCACTTCTCTATCACTTAACGATTTGTTTGCAGTTTTTTCATAACTATTATTCAATTTATTTCTTGTTTTAATATAATCTCTAATCAATAGATTATCCGTTGATTCTGTTATCTTCAATATCTTCTTTGGTCTTAAATTTTTTGTCAGATTTTTATCAACATTTTTCTGTTTTGTTGTCTTAAGTCTCAAATAGTTGTCTTCGAGTTGATTCAAATGGGTTTTCAATTCATTGTTTTCAATACAACAACAATTTGTTTGCAAACTCTTAACTAAATGTCTGTAATTATCAAACAATTCAATCAATTGTTTACTGAAAACCAATTCATTGATTAGTCGACTATTTTCTTCATTCAACTCATCCAATACATCCGTAATCATCACATTTGATGCCATCATTTCAATCAATTCATCATAAATTGTGTCTTCAATTATAACCTTAAATATACATAAAATTATTTTCAATAATATAAAAGTTTTTAAATCAATGAATGTAATTATTTTTTGTGTTAAAAATAATTTTATTATAAAAACCAAATAATATATGAAAACATTAAAACACACACTAATAGTTGTCAACAACTAGTTGTCATAACAACAGTAAACAAATTATTGTAATTATTTTAATGCAATATATTTTTACTGTATTTAAAATAATACAATATTATAAAAGTATTATTAAATTTAAATAAAAATGTTTTGCTATTAATTACTTATTTAATAATAAAAATATATTTTAAACAATTTAATTAATTAATTAAAACGTTTGTTCTATTAAAAAAGAGTTTATATAAAATTTTAAAAATTGTACCACATTAAATGGTAATAACAAAGTATTAGCTAATGTATTAAAAATTATTACAAGTTATAAAAAAATAATTTAATCAATAGTTAGTTAATGATATTAGTTTATATTAATAGAAATGCGATTGAATCAGTGATATAGTATATGTAGTGATGATTGACATAATTCCTTTAATAATCATATAATTTTTTTTTAATAAAAAAATTGTTTTATTTTGTGATAAATGTTTTGGAATAGTTTTAAAATTTATTATTAATAAAAAAAGATTATGAATATTACAATGAAGACCAGTTCGTAGAGGCCTCACGTTGCGGTAAACATGGTTTTGTCAAATATATTTATTAGGTGATTATAATAGATGTTACATAAGTTGTATAATAAAGAATTTCTGTATTTCTCCTCTCACTTGACGTCGTCTTCGAATCCACTATTCTCGGCGTTTTTCTTCCKCTTTCTTCCGTTCGGTCTCATCCATAAAATCCTGGAAAAGGTTATAAGTCTTCTCGAAGTCCGAAGTAGTCGAAGCCATAAATAGCTATGATCTCCGCAACTCTTCGATCTTCCCTTCAAATTTGGCCGTCTTGTGGTCTCTCTTAGCCACTTCTTCCGCCAAAGTCTGTTTTGCGTCGGCCACCTCTAACTCCAGTTCATCGACTCGGGTCTTAAACTGTTGTATAAGTTCATACTTCTCCTTTTCGTGTGAGCTTCAACTCATCAATGCTCTACTACAATCTGTGGACATCACCTTTGGATTCGTTCAATCGGAATAGACTCTTCCGACAGTCTTCGTTCTTAATGATATCGGTCGACTTCACGCTCTTCAACGCCTTCGTCTGGACTTCCATTCCAKTCCAGTATCGCCTTCAAGTCCTAGAACTCTGCCCGATAATTTGCCGCCAAGCCACATAACCATAGGATTTCTTGACGTTCTCGGCCCTGAAGCACTGGATCTCCTTATAGGCTTCCGATACGTCGGCGTATCGTCTGATACTGTGTTTTCTTGATAATGTCGACTCATAATCTTCACTCTCGATCATACCGTCAACGACTGTCGCATCTGCGTTGACCTCTGTCTTCAGGCCATCCACTGAGTCGTCCTCTTGGCTCATCATMAGCTTCAATGCCGCCATTTGATCTGCAGTGCTGTCTGAGTGTTCTCTTCGAGTCCTATCCAATGCAGTATTGAAGTTCTGATTAAACAGATCTACCGAGCCAGACAATGGTCCTGTCATCCCGAGTGGGAAAACTGGTGGCACCTGTGGTTTGATATCGTCCAAATGCAGACCACCTCTGACTGACTCTTCATTGTATGGTTGGGATACGTTGTCTATCTCTTTGTTGTTGAGCTCTTGGCCTCCAATTGTAAACTAAAGTTATTATTGTTGTTACTGACGGTTGACTATACACAMACAGTGTAATAAAACTTCACGCGCGGGATGTAAATTTTATCACACTTTTATAAATATACCTCTCAAAGCCGACCTTTTTTTTATCAAAATACTTTATTTGATTATTTTATTTTTATTTACAATTATTTTTTAATTCATTATTTTTTAATTCATTATTTTTATTATTTATATTGAGATGACTATCAACTGGTCATCGATGGCCAACTCAACATCGGGAAATCGGCGGTGAAAGTAAATATGAAAAACACGTGTAAAGCGAAAAACGTTTTATCTATTATTCAAAATTAGTCCACTGCTCCGCTCAACGTCTACTCAACTACTGGCGCAACTACCGGTGCGCATATAGCGCAACGATTCGCTCCCAGAGCCACATGTGATGTCGACTGGCGACACAATATTATATTTATTAATTATGTAATTTGTTTATATGTTGTATGTTTTTTGTATTAGTTGTTTTTATTGTATATAAATATGAATGTATGCGTGTGTCATACTATTTAACCCATACATTACTCTCATAATTTTATTACCCTAAAATATTTCTCTCTCCTTTGAAAACTAACCTTTTTTACCTCCACCCAAAACAACCGTTTTATAATCCTATTTCTGCACAGTTTAGAAGTATAGCGTGTACTCGCAAAAGACAACTAGTAACAATGCATTACAATATCAACATAATTTGATTMAAAAGTGTTTTCATTAATGAGGTCAAATCAAAGCATTGTTAGATACAGACTCAGAAGTCTCATTAATGGAGTATAAATAAGCACAAGCCTTATGTCTCAAAGTATACAAAGACAACTCGAAAAGTATACATGCTGTCAATGGGAATAAACTAAAATTAAAAGGGAAAGCCTATCCGGAAATAAAATAAAAAATGAATAATATAGAAAAGACAATCATTATTAAAGTATTGTTGGTTAAGAAATTCAATATTGATATGCTGTTAGGTAACAACTACATGGAAAAGGCAAATATTATAAGATGTAGTATTATAAGTGTGTAATGTGGGAATCAATAAACAATGAGTGCGATAATCAAAATAACAATCAAAGCGATATTTTGAGTGTTAAAAGTATTAGCTATTATCTGATTCTGAAACTACTGTTAGTATAGACTTAAGTGGTGACATCAGCTCTTGCGATGAAAGCGAAGCATTAAGCAATAAATATGATAATTTTGACCCAATAATAACCTCACAATTTATTAACGATGCTAAGGAAACACTGGCAAAACATCTAAAACAATCGCAGAGCTCTCAAAGCCAACGGATATACCGGCCACCGCTTCACCCGAACTGCTTTTTGAGGCCATAATTGTTGGCAAAATAAAAAAATATTAATAAAATATAGTAATTTATATATTAAAATAACTATTGTGTATATAAATAAAAAAACACTTACCGTTTACACACACACACAAAACAAATTTAAATTAAAATGCTGGGTTCACGTGACACATAGATACAGCAGATATACACTGTAGTTTATAACGTGTAACCCAAGCTCTGGCTCGGGGAGGGGGGTCAACCATTGTATAGCGTAGACTAAACCATCGCTTACATACAACACTAGGGTCTAAGAGATAGAGCTAAGAGTCCTAGTTATCTAACATTTTTGATTTTAAGTTCAATTAATAAATTTAAAGTTTTTCATATTATTTTAATCTTGTGTTCATTGACTCCTACACTCAACTGCCCAGCGATCCCGTCCTTACTGTATATTAATAAAAATAATTTATAAATATTTGTAATTTATTTTATTATTGATATAATTGATCAAAATTATCAATTTTAAAAAAGTATGATTATAGTTGTTTATTTTGTTATACTAAATCATTTGATACCACATATGAGTAGTTTATTTTGTCATACTGAGTCATTTGATATCAATATTTAATTTATGTATATTTGACGTTTTTTAAATTTTTAAATGTTACTCTATAGCCGCTATAATTATATAAACGTATGGTTTTCAATGCTATTCAAGTTTTTTTTTCTGAAAATGCTTTCTAGCATTCTTAACTGTTTTTTTTATAAATATATTTTTTTAATTGCCATAAAAAATCGTAAATTTATTCGTAAAAAATAATTAAATTTTTAGTGATAAATCTATTGATGATCTAAATGTTAAAATTAATAAAAAGTTTAAAAATTTTTATAATAATCAAATAATTTTAAACACATCAAAAACATCATATATTTTTGTATATAATTCAATGTATTTATAATTAATTTAGAAATTAATATACAAATACTATAGAGTAATATAATTAAAACAATTTTCACGAATTCCTGAAAGGAATACGTATATGCATTCTATAAGTCGGTCTGTCTGTCTGTCTGTCTGTCTGTCTGTCCCACGAGGACATAGGTTCGAATCCACTATCCGCTACAAATTTTTTTTGATTTTTTTTTGTTTTTTTTCTTATTTAAGTTTATTTTTTAGGAAATTGAAGAAAATGGTGTCCAAAAATTAATTAAAAAATTTTTGAATTTTTTTGAATATTGATTTTTTATTTTTTTCGTTTTTAAGTTTATTTTTTAGGAAAATAGTAGTTTATTTTGTAATTCTGAATCATTTGATACATAACTATAGTTGATTTTATTTTATCATACTGAATTTAATTTTTAATTATGATTAGGAATTCGTGTGGAAATCCTTTCTAGCATTCTCAACTGGTTTTTCATAATATTTTTTTCATAAAATAAATAATTAACAAAATTTTTAGTTTTATTTTACAATTTTACAATAAGTGTTTGAAAATTTTCTTGAGAAATATCTACAGAGTATTATCTATTATTTGATTTCATATAATTATGTTTATGTTTCAAATGATGTTCTAGTGATGTACGGGCACTGTAACTGACATCGCAATCGGGAAAATGACATTTATGTGGTTTGAGTCCCTGATGTCCATTCATATGATCTGTTAGTTTATTATTTGCCCGAAATCTGGCCCCACACTCGGGCCACGTGCACTCGTACGGTCGGGTGTGGGCGTATTTGTGTGCACTTAAATCCTGTTGGGTTGTATAGACTTTATTGCAACCATCAAACAGACACCAATACTTTTGGACGCCTTCGTGTCGTTGGCTATGATTGTCTAAATGGGCTTTAACTTTGAATCGTTTATCACAGCCGGGCCACGAGCACTGGTAGGGCCTGTCGCCCAAATGTACCGTACGTTTGTGTTTTTGAAGTAAATAATTTTTAAAGAATCTTTTGTCGCAATCGTTAACATCACACTTAAACTGTCCGACAAATCCCTGATGATGTCGACGCTGATGTTCGTCGAGTGCATGACGTGTAGTATACTCTTTGTCGCAGCCATCGTAACCATAGCATTGATAAATGACTTTATCATCTGAATGACTGGTCTTCTGGTGACGTTTTACCAGCAATTCGGTAGCAAACATACGGTCACAATCTGGACATTTGAACGGCCGTTCGCCAGTATGTCGGTTGCGGACGTGTGACACCAGATACTCTCTTTCGCGAAACATTTTACCGCATCCTTCCCAATGACAACGCAATCGTTTGACACGTATTTTTTTAGCACTTTTCCGTACTTTTCGTTTTGATGGTACTACTGGACTATCATTATCATCGTCGGCTGAGTCCACTAATTGTTGGTCATCGTTGTTGTTGTTGTTGTAATCACTATCTTCGTTATCAACGGCAAAATCGCTGTCACTTTCTTCTGTAAATTTCTTGCGTCTCTTGTTTTTCTTTGTCGGTGTTGTTGTTGTTGTTGTTGTCTTCACCAACAATTCATTATCATAATCATCAGCAAAGTCATCGATGTTATCATTATAATCATAATTATAATCACTTTTTCTTTCAGTTTTGATAATCCGTTTACTTTGTCGTCGACTCGCCGTAAACTTATCGCCAGTTTCTTCTTTTTCTTCATCATAATTATTAACATCATCTGAATTATTGTTGTCTTCTTCTTCTTGTTGTCGACTCTTCAGTTCATTGTATTGGACATCGAGTTCATTGAAATATCTTTTATGCGAAATATTTTCAATACAAACACAATTGACTTTAAATTGATTTAATAAATATCTGTATTTATCTAACATTTCCCACATTTGCTTACAATATCTTAATTCATCAAATAGTCTTTGATTTTCTTCGCTTAACTCATCCAATACATCGTTAATCATTATATTTGTTGCCATTTTTTTTTTAATTTTAGTCATCAATTAATATCCAAATTTATTGTCACTTCAATTATCACCATAAATACAATACCAGAAAACTTATCAATCAATCAATCCATTGATGAAAATATATTATACAGTATTTACAACAAATAATTGTTGACAAAAACACAAAGTTTAAGACACATGTGTTGTCATAACAACAACAAAAAATATAAACATTATTATAGTTTTCAAAATTTTTAATTAATTTGTAATATTAATTTTGAAAAATAAGTGATAATAAATACAATATAATAATAATAATAAAAATTTAAATAAATTTTATTTAAAAAATTTTCAGTTTACTACAGTATACTACTATAATATTGTTTGTTTGTTTTGACATAGTTTTTCTATAAATCCCATGTTTTATTTTTAATGACAATGATATGAAAAGTTTTTTTTAAATATAATTTTTTTAAAAACATTTTATATTAATGTTATTATATAATATAATTTTTTTTGGGTGTGTTTTCAAGTTTACAGCAATAATTTCAAATAATTTTTGTTTTTGTAAAAATGATTGATTATTTAAGCAAAAAAAATATCTAAACCTCAAGACAGCAATTTATTTATATTGAATAATATTATTTTTAGACTACAAATTATAATTGTATATATATATAATATATATATATCGTAAATAAATTTATAATTATAGGAAATTATAATATTGATAATTTTGTTTCAGTTAAGTTTTACACATATAGATTTATCATTAATTAATTAATAATTAATTAGTTTGTTTTAAATCATTTTATAAAGTGTTTAAATACAGTATATGTTAATATATCATATATTGTAATATTAATATTGATAGCAACAAAAAAAATCAAATAGTTTCTTTTAAAAAAATTACATAAACATAATTTTTTAAAACTATTAAATCAGTGAAATTATAACATAATAATAATAATAATAATATATGACTTTTAAAAAATGAAAAATACTATAGATTTTGATAAAAATTAGATAATATTAGTACTTAAATTAGATAATAATTATAATAATATTAATATAATATAGAGATAAATAGAAATAATTTTGTTGTTTATAAATATCATGTAATATCAAATCTATCATCAGTTTTACACCTATATGTATATATCATATGTGGACAGTTATGTTGTAAGATATAGTTATATAGATAGATAGATAGATAGATAGATAGCTAGCTTAGTTAGTTAGATATTATAGAGATAATAGAAATTAATGGTTAGTTTAGTTCATTTAGTTTGTGATGTTGTTTCCAATGCATACGCAGCGACGCCCGACTACCGTAACTGGCGTCGCAACCGGAATAATAGCAAGTGTGCGGTTTGATACCCTGATGAGCGTTCATGTGGTCCATTAGCCGACCCTTACTAGTATATCGAGCTCCACAGGCCGGCCAATCGCACGCATAGGGCCGGGTATGCGAGTTCTTGTGCTGAAGCAAACCGTTGCACGTGGTGTACGTCTTATGGCAACCTTTGACATCGCATTTGTAACGGCGATTACTCGAATGGATGGCCTGATGTCTCTTCAAACCCATTTCGTCGCGAAAACGTTTGTCGCATCCGTCGACATCGCATCGATATTCGCGAGCACCCGGATGTACTTCCCGATGAACGCGCAGTGCCCAGGCATCGCCAAACCGTTTGCCGCAGCCCTCGACATCGCACCGATACTGTCTGATACCTTCATGCATATCCAGATGGCGTTTCAGCCGCGGTTCATCTCTGAATCGTTTGTCACAGCCGGGCCATTCGCACGGAAACTGTCCGCGTCCGCGATCACCTCCACCACCGCCTGAGCCACCATTGATATGTATCATACGTCTGTGTCTACTCAATAGCGATGCCGAATGAAAACTTTTATCGCAATCTTCTTCATTGCATTTGAACGTCTTTTTCAATAGGTTGTCGTGTTTAAGCAAATGATAGATCAACGACTCGGACTTTTTGAATATTTTGTCGCACCCGTCGTACCGGCACCGGTAGGTTTTGGTGTCCTGACTGTTATGACAGTAGTTCTGGTGTTGTCGTAGGTTTCGTTTAGCCGGAAATGTTTTGTCGCATTCATCGCATTTGAACGGCCGCTCGTTGGTATGTTTGACCCGTATGTGTGCCCATAGGTTGTCCTTATCGCGGAACGCCTTCTCGCATCCCTCCCAATCACATTTCAGCCGTTTCTCTGGCAATATTCGGCCACTTCTTGTTGTTATCATTTTCGGAGTCGTCTCCGATGTTTCCGACATCTTGCGACTGTTGTTACGATTGGCGCCGTTTTTGTTGGCCGATTCCGACTCACTCTTATCGTTGTTGTTGTTGTCTTCGTGGACATTGACAGCACAGTCGACGCCGCCCTCAACAGTATTGACAATTACCTGCGGCTCGTATTGATTGCCGTGAAAAATATAGCCATAATTATAGCCACTATTATCGCCGCCRCCACCACCTCTTGCTTTAGCCAATTCATGTTTGACCGATTGATGGTCACCACCTCCACCACCACCACCACTACTATCACCGATTAGCTGATGTCCGCGTGTCTTCAAATACATGTATTGGTCCTCTAATTCATTGAAATGTGTCTTATTTTGTATGTTTTCAATGCAAACGCAATTCGTCTGAAAACCGATCATCAGTTGTCTGTATTTGTCAAACATTTCGCAAATCTGTTGACAATATCTTAATTCACGACACAGTCTATCGTTTTCACGTCTCAACTCATCCATCGTATCCTTAGTCACAACATTTGCCATCATTTCAGTCCCATATATATAAACACACAAAACAAACAATCAGTCAATAATTAACGTTACAATTACTGCATTTAAAAATTGAATGTCAATTAATTGATTAGTTAATTATTGAATTAATTAAATATTAATTCAATTAGTTATTTGTTTCAATTCAATCGATACAAACAAACAATAATTACAAAGTAATACTGTATTTAATATTATTATTATTAATAATAAACAACAATATATTATGTAAACACATATACACTGTGTATATAATAATTATCTAATTATAGCGCATGCGCTGTCATAATACAGTACAGTACAGTACAGTATAAGACAATTGAATATTTGAATACATTTACTGTTGGTTAGTGTCTATCGCTGTCTATTAGACATTGAAAACAATGTAAATGTATTAATAGTCTATTAATAATAGAGTATATGTAACAAAAAAATGTAATAAATTTTATTTTTTTTTGTTGTTGTGTTGTATATTCATCACAACTACACTTACATTTATTTATTAATCAAAAGTTTAAATAATTAAAAAAATATTGTAAAATTTTTATTGAATAATATGGTAATATATTTATTAACCGCTAAATTTCTAATACTTTTTTATATATATATATACATACATACTGTACATATACCGTACATACATACATACATACATATATACATACATTTTGTACATACATACATTTTGTAYATACATACATTTTGTACATACATACATTTTGTACATACATACATTTTGTACATASATACATTTTGTRCATACAYACATTTTGTACATACATACATACATACATACATATGTACATGTATATTGAAAATAATTTATTATATGATGATGATAACAAAAAAAAAATTAAATTAAACAATATTGCATTTAATTAGAAAATTTACAACTATAATTATTATTATTTTTAAAAACAAAATATCAATTGACCTTACTTACAGTAGTTATCGTAATTAATTTATAAAAATAATCATTATAATTCGTATTTGTTACCCCCCCCCAAAAAATGTTTAAAACTTAACTACCGGTAAACTTACCGGGAATTGCTATTTTTAAATATATTACAATTTAATTAATCAATATATAATCAATATTTATCTATGTTTTATCATGGTAAGTTTTAATATATTTATGTGTTTGTCTCCAATGCATTCTCAACGATGCTTTCATACTATAGCTGACATCGCATCCCTGAAAATGACAACTAAACGGTTTGATACCCTGRTGTGCGTTCATATGTTCTTTGAGTTTATTATTGCACGCGTATCGGACATCGCACGCTGGCCACGAGCACGCGTACGGCCGGGTATGGGCACGTTTATGCTGTTCGAGACCCTTGTAGGTTGTATAGCCTTTGTCGCAACCATGGATATCGCACCGGTATTTACGGACACCGGCATGTCGTTCGCGATGGTGTCTCAGCGATGACGGATCTTTGAATCGTTTGTCACAACCGGGCCATTCGCACGGATAGGGCCTGTCGTCGGTGTGAACAATCTGTTTGTGATAACGTAAACCATAGACAGATGTAAATCGTTTGTCGCAACCGTCGACATCGCATTCAACTGTTTTCTCTCGTTTGAAATCGTGTGGTCGTTCGTGTCGTACGTGATGTTCATTCAGACCCAACAACTGTTTGAACTGTTTATCGCAGCCCTCGTACCGACACTTGTATACCGTCGGTCGTGGATTGTGTGCCGACTTTCTGTGCATTTTCAGATAGTGTTCAACTGGAAACCATTTGTCACAGTTGTCGCACTTGAATGGCCGCTCTTTGGTATGTTTGACACGCAAATGTGCCAACAGATCCAGTCGTTCGCGAAATACTTTGCCACAGCCCGGCCATCGACACAGAAAAGTCTTAACACGTTTCTGTTGATCGCATGATTCTGTTGTTGCATCAAATTCTTCGACGTTTGTATTCTTCTTTGTATTTCGTCTGTTGTATCGACGCTTAACCCATAATTTCATCAATAGATCACTGGATTTACCGACATATTCCTCGACTAAGTTGTCATCGATTTGATCGACATTTGTAGTCATTGTTGTCTCATTAAAATCTTTATAATCATTGTCTTCATTGTTATCTAATTCTTCTTCTTTTTCTTGTTTTTGTTTAACATTTTTTAGTGTCTGTCGAGTCTGTCGTTTCCGATATTTTCGTTTAACTCTCTGTACTGTTAGTTGATTATCACTGAATTTGGTCTCATTTTTGTCTTCATTATTATTATTAATATCATTATCACTTAACTGGTCTTTTACTTCTTTAAGTTTTGTAGTGATTTTGTTTGATTTGATTTTCTTGACCCGCGTTTTCTTCACTTGATTTTTAACATCACTTTTGCAGATCAATTGCCGCTCGGATTGTCTAATGATCTTCTTCTTCACGGTTTTCATGTATTGGTCTTCGAGTTCATTGAATTGTGTTTTCAATTCATTGTTTTCAATACAACAACAATTTGTTTGATAATTATCTAATAGTTGTCTGAATTTATCAAACAATTCAATCAATTGCTGACAATATTTTAATTCATCGTAAAGTCTTTGATTTTCTTCAGTCAACTCTTCAAACAAATCCTTAACAATAACCAGATTTGATGCCATCGTTTCAATCTTTCAATTATTAAATAAATATAATACAAAAAAATTTTTTTAAACCATAATTTCAATTAATGTTTAATTCAAAATCAATTCATAAAATAATATGTTTAAAAAAAAAAACTGAAATCAATTTGTTTTGTTGTTTGCATTGAATGTGTAAATAATATAAACATCTATTAAATACTGTAATAGTATATTATAGTTACCATAACAACTGTAAACTTGTATATAATATTTGGTAAATATTTCATACATTTGGGTATAAAAAATAATTTACTTTTACTAAAAAATTTTTATATATCATATATAATTATTTTCAACATTAAATACTAATATAAACCTTAACTTAACTGATATTTTTTTACCTTGTTAATTTTTTATATTTTTAAAAAAATAGCTAGAAAATTTATTACAGTTTATTTGTGCTTGTTTATTTGTTTAAACAAATATTTGGCAAATTATCAACTATTTGTGCCAATAATAATAATAATAATAATAATATATTGTTGTCCTTAAACTTGTGAAATATAATACAGTATATGATATAACTTACAGTATTATATAATTTATTACTATATCATATGTGTCTTAATTAACTGCTATTTTTGTTACATAACATACTAAGAGAGAGAGAGAGAGAGAAAAAAAATTTTTTTTTTTGACAAAACCAGAATATTCTGTAAAATTTAAATACAAATTAATTAATTATTTATATATTAGTTAATAATATTAACTGATTATATGATATATTTACTGATTATGAACACAACAATTGATGACAATCTGCCGGTTCCCGCCGTCACCACCACCACCACCATCACTAGCACTGATAGTATTAGCCAACCATCACAACAACTGTCACTACAAGATCTACCTGAGGAATGTCTACGTCTAGTACTGGCACACTTACCACTGATCGATAAGTTTCGTTTGGAAAGTGTATGTCGTCTCTGGCAACACCTGATCTACGATATCCAATGGTCAATACGTTTCGCCCGACTCACCTCACTGTCTTCGTCGGCCAACTTTTGCGGCGATTGCACGCATCGCGTAACAAACGACGACTGGTGTCCACAACTCATGACGTTCGGCTCACGTACTCGTCAGTCACCGATTAATATGTCGGCCATGGAGTCAATGTTGCAAAAAGTTGGCCACAGTTTGCGATCAGTTAATCTGGATTTGGCGCTAATCGATGCCCAGGTATTTGAAATGTTAGGCGAGTACTGTCCAAACGTTGAGTGTCTATCTCTATCGTCGAGCACCGGTATTACCGACGAATGTCTGGCCATAATAGCCCAAAACTATGGACACCGGTTACGTCACGTGAACCTACAGTGTGCAGCCAATCGGGCTCTATATTTCACTAACGCCGGTCTCAAACAGTTCATAGCTAACTGTCCACAATTGACTGTCCTGTTTTTGGCATCAATTCGGTCACAAAAGTCCTATCGATTGAGCGCCGATCACTTGGATCTTATGCAAAACATTGACTACCTGTGCGCACCGTTGCCAGATTGTATGATCGGCGATGACGGCGCCCGACACCTGACACACGTCCAGTCGCTGACCGGAGTCGTGCGACTCATCAACGACGGCATTATCTACAGTCAGACAACTATTCAGCAATTGTTTGAAAACTTGTGTCTACTGCCAGAGTTGCGACACTTGACTATAACAACCAATTGCGAGGCACCGTTGGACAGGGAACTGATAACACTGGCACAGGGATGTCAGCAACAACTACGGGAACTGTGTGTTCGACTAAATTCTATAACAATAACAACTATAGAAGCTATCAGTTATTTTTCGCGACTTGAAGTACTGGACTTATCTCTTTGGAAACCATTCGAGACGGGACTACTTCAGCTGAGTCTATCGCCATTGACTAACTGTCACGACATACATGAGCTACGGTTGGCAAACCTATTGATAACAGATCTGTTACTCGACAACATACATGTTTATGTGCCAAATATACGTAAACTATTTTTGCATAACATGTTTGACATGACTGATAACTCGCTTCGGTCGCTGTCCCGGTGTTCACAGCTTACACACATATATATTACGACAACTGTGCCTAACATAGTGTCCGATGTGACCGAAAACGGATTGATTGCACTGTTAGATGAGATATCGACATTGAAATTGTTTCAAATACCTATTAGTAATTTTGATATAAGCGATGATTTAAAACATTGTTTCAAACGATATGCCAAACGATATCCACAAAATTTTTTAAAACTTTTATTTACAGATAAAACTATTTTTTTATCGGATATTATTTAGTTTATTAATAAAATTGTTTGATGTAAATACAACATACTAATACTTATTGAGAAATATTTTATTTTATAATAACTATTATTAACTAATATAATAATAATAATAAAAACAAGTTTATTAAAAAAAATATGTGATTTACTGTATAATCTAAATGTTAGGAAACAAAAATTAAGTTTCAATAGTAATGAATTTTAAACAATTTTTGAAATTTGTTTTATTGAATGTAAAAAACATTTGTATATATTTTTATAAACAGAAAAAATCAGAGAATCAATGGATGAAAATGAAAGACAAATAAATAGATGACATATTTGAAGATCTGAATGTATCTCTTTTAATGATCTTCAAACTGGTCTAACATTTTTTGTGTGTCTGTTTTGTTTAGGCATTTGCCTCAGCAGGCGGTTGAGCAGCGCCTTCACCGCCGCCTTCTTTGGATGAGAACTCGAGTTCATTGAAAGACCTGATTCTTGGCATTTGTTTTTCCTCTTCGGTTAGTTTTTCGATGTTCTTTCTGTGAGTGAGAACCAACAGTATGGAAATGCCGGCCTCTTTGGCAGCGTGAGCCGCTTCAGCCGATTTGGTCATAAATAGACACTCATCCGGTTTGACCTTCAATTTGGCCAACAATTTGGTATACGTTTCCTTGTTGTTGAGCTGTCCCTCAGAACTGTCGTAATGGCCATCAATAAGTAGATTGAGATCGCCGTGAGAGGTCTTAGACAGAGCTCGTTTGGTAAACTCAGTCCAGCCATTGCTCAGCATATATAGCTTGACATCCATATCCTTCCATTTGCGGGCCTGAATCGGTACATCCGAATAGACCGGTGTCTCCAACTTTCCCTTTTCAAAGCCATAGAACCACATATAAAACTTAAACATCTGAAGACCTTTTGACTCTTTTTTCGCGTCGACCGCAGCCAACACATAGGTGGCCACTGATTCTTGTTGTTCGGCTTCGGGTGCATTGGCCGCCGCAATCTTGGCTCCACTTTCCCCATCTTTTTCGGACTCCTTTCTCATCCGTTCGATGTTTTTCTTTAGGTTTTTGTCCGTCCATTTCTCCGTCAGATACTCTTTGATGTCTGATTTGACATATGGTATGAGAATCTTCTCAATGAATCCCAATTTGACAGCCGTTCCGATTACATCCATAATAATAACCTTTGGCTTCTGTAGCTTTAGCTGACCCATAGCTCTCTCGATAGTTTGATCACTTGAAATATGGATTGAAATATCTTTGTTAATCAATAGACTGACTGTAAAACCGTTGTGAGATATTTATTACAGTCGATTACAGTTGTAAATCAAAAAAATAAAATAATTCAAACTTATCTATTATTGCAAAACGCGTGCCAATTATCACGCGTTTGTTTGACACGCGTTTCTAATAAAGTACAAGAATTTACAGTTAATTTTCTAATAATTATTTAAATATATTTTGTTTACTGAGAAAACTTGTTAATTATTAGTTAATTAATTAATTAATTAATTAAAAAAAATGGATAATCAGTTAAAACTCGACAAAAAAACTCAAGCCGTCTTCACCCGTAAGGGCTATAAAATTGAAAAACAATTGGGTCACGGAAACTATGGCTACGTCTATCGGGCCATCGATACTACTACCGGCGAAAAAGTGGCCGTCAAAGTGACCGACATGGAAAAAGTCAACAAAGTTTATGCCGATAAATTTTTGACCCGCGAAATGGCCACAATGATCAAAGCCAATCACGACAACATTATCAAAGTTTTTGATATTATCAAAGCCAACAAAAAAATATTTATATTTATGGAGTTTGCGGGTAATGGCGATCTGATGCAGTATATGAAAAAATACGGTAAAATTGGACAAACAAAAGCATGCTATTGGTTCAATCAGGTAGCCAATGGACTGACCTATTTGCACGAGGAACTGTACATTGCGCACCGGGACATCAAACTCGATAATATACTGTTGAACAGTGAAATGTCGGCCAAAATCAGCGACTTTGGCTTTGCCCGTAAAGCCTACGATCCGACTACTGGCGAAGTAATGAAAGCGGAAACCATTTGCGGCACACGTATGTACTTTTGTCCGCAATTGTTCCGCAAACAACCGTACGATCCGTACAAAGCCGATGTCTGGGCAATGGGTGTCGTATTGTTTTCAATGATCAACGATAAGCTACCGTTTCATGTGGACAACGATAGTAAAACAATTAGCGAAATGAAAGATAAGAATTATCTCGAAACCAGATATACCATCGATGGCTGCGAACATCTGAAACAATTGATTAGATCGATGTTTGAGTTTGAAGAGACAGATAGATGTGATATCAAAACAGTTTTGGATAATAAATGGATTACAGAAAAAGCAAAATGTTGTGAAAATTAATTATTATTATATTATTATTATTTATTATTATTATTAAATTCTGTATACGATTGAATGCAATGAATTAAATACAATATAATTATTAAACATGTTTTTTGTTGTTTGGAAATTTTATGACTTTAATTGCAATTGAATTTTATATAAATACATGTATTAGTTAGAAATTATTTATAGATTATAATGATATTAGATTTTATTTTTAAAAATGATATTTAAGTTTAATATTTGTTTAGTAATTTTACTAACAAATATTATAGTACAGTATAAAGTTATTATATTAAGTTATTTTTTATTAATTATAAAAATATCAAACAATTGATTATTTTAAATAAACTAACTTTTTATTTAAGCTATCAATTAATTAGACAGTTCACTTTTATAAATGATAAACTTTTTTAAAAAAATATATATCAATATGTAATTTGTTTATAACATATTTGTTTGTTTGAGTAGTTTAATATTTTTTTATCTTTAAACAAATTTATTTATCTATAATTATTTATTTATTCAAAATGATAATTAAAACTTATTCAACAATTTATCATTTTAATTATTAATTTTATCAAATATGTAGTTTAGTCATTATTCACTAAAAAGTTATATAAATATTTATTAGACAACAAATAACACAAAATAAAGACATTAAGTTATTATACAGCAATCAAATTATATCATTTAGTCTTATCTTAAATTTTTTTAACACAAACTGATTATCAACACAACGACATATAATTCAATAAAGTGTTTAATTAATAGCAAACAAACAAAAAAATTTTAAATTATAAGATATTTTTATTATTAGTTTATTTAGTTATTAACAAATTAGTAATCAAAGATTTAATACAACAACAAAATACTAATAACAATACTAATAATGACTGACCAAAAGCTAACCGTACTGTTTGCACCGGCACAAGGTATGGGCCATATCGGTGCCTGTCATGGATTAGCTGAACTGGTCCGAGACAGAGGCCATAGAGTAGTATTTGCAATGGATATACAGTTCAAGGGTCGGCTCGCAAAATACGGCTACGAAGAGGCAATATTGCAGACTATTGGTCCGGAAACATATTCGGCAACCGAAGAGGATCTGATTGCCAAATATTTTGCAGACAATAGCGGCGACAATGATGTCGTAAAACTGAATGCATTGGATGTGGCCAAAGGTTTTTTCCAATTATTTGTCGATATGTTTGACGATTGGAAAAAATTGGAAACCAATTATCGAGCAGTGGTCGACACTGTTAGACCCGATATTATTGTATGCGATACACATATAGCCTCACCGGCGCTTATGAACAACAACAACGACATTCCCTGGGTTTTGCTTAGTTCGTGCGCACCGTTAGAAATATATAGTGCTATTCACGGTCCCGATAGGTTGCCACCTGCCTGGTCAGGTAATACCGTTTTATTGATTTTAAAAAATATAAAAAAAATTAATAATATTAATTATCATTTAAAATCTTATATATTTTTTCATAAGGTCTATCAATAAACGATAGTAAAGATAAATGGCTTGAATTTCATGGACAGTCAGTTGAATTGTTTGCCGACTTACGCCAGTCGATCGATAACTGGTATTACGATTTGTGTGGCAAACACTTGACTGAAGCGCATGGATTGCAGCCGTTGTCCAAACATCTCAACATATATATGACACCCGAAGAACTTGATTACAAACAAATTGTCGGCGAACTGGACCACAAACTGTGGTTCGGTGTTAACGGTTTTGTGCGCCACACCACCAACAATGATAAGGTATCGATACCCGATTGGCTTGTCCAACGTCCCGGAAAATTAATATTACTGTCAATGGGTTCGCTGCTAACCGGGAACCTGGATCTCATGAAACATATAACACAATCATTGGCCAAATCCGATCACAAGTTTATCGTGTCGTTGGGTCGTCGACACCACAATAAGTATACACTGCCCGACAATCAATGGGGACAACCGTTTTTGCCGCAAACATCACTATTACCGCAAGTCGATGCCTTCATTACACACGGCGGCAACAATTCTGTTACCGAAGGTTTTTATTTTGGCAAACCGTTACTACTGTTGCCCGTATGTGGCGACCAGTTTGACAATGCACAGCGATTGGTAGACACTAAACTCGGCTATCGACTCGATCTGGCCAAATGTACGGCCAACGAGTTGATAGCCGCTGTCGATATGTTGGCCAACGATTGCCAATTGAGTGATCGTATGAAAACTATTGGCCAAAGAATCAGAGCCAGTGATGACAGGTGTAAAGTTGTCGACCGTATTGAATGTATTGCCAGAAATGGTGTTTAAAACAAAATGTTTGTTTGTTTATTAATAGATTATAACTTATAAATTAATGTAATTATAAATAATTAAATAGCGGTAATTGATTAATTCAACAACAAAAATTAAGATAACCGGTAATATAATAATACAGTATTTCTATTATTAATTACATGAATCAAATATTTATAATTATTTTTAAAATTAGAAATATATTAACTATCTTAATTAATATTATTAACAAACAATATATCTATGTTTATTATTGTTATTATTTTTTATATATAWATAAAAAATAAAATTAATATAAATTTTATTAATACAAAAAAATTAATAATAATTATACAATAATATTATTTGTTATATTTGTCAAAAATGTTAAATTATAACAACAGTTTATTAGTATTATTAAACTCTCGGATTATTAAGGACTCTATAGATGTAAATAAATTATATAAAACTTTATTATTTAAAATTATCAATTTTATATTTATAGCTTATAAGTTATATAAATTACTGTCTATTTAAAACATTTATTATAATTTTTATACTATAAGTTTAGGGCAGTAAAGTAAGTGTAGGTTTTAAGAGTTAGATTTAGGATGAAGTTTATGTACTTAAAAAAAATTCTCAATTAATTTAATTAAAAAAAACAAAACAAAAATCTTAAATCATTATTTATCGTGAAATGATTTAATATATTTATGCGTTTGTCTCCAATGACATCTCAGCGACGATTTGCTGGCATAACTGGCCGAACAGCCATCGAAATGACAGCCAAACGGTTTGAGACCCTGATGTGTGTTCATATGTTCGTCCAGTTTCTCTTTGCACGAGTACCGAGTATCGCACGCCGGCCACGGACACATATAGGGTCGGGTATGGGCGCACCGGTGCTGAAACAGACCCCTGTAGGTAGTATACGATTTATCGCATCCCTGTTCATTGCACCGGTACTGTCTCAGACCAGTATGCCGTTCCTTATGCGACTTCATATAGTGTGCATCTTTGAATCGTTTGTCACAACCGGGCCAATCGCACGGATAGGGTCTGTCATCGCTATGAAAGGACAGTTTATGTCGATTCAATGTATAGATAGTGACAAAACGTTTGCCACAGTCATCGACATCGCATAGATAGGACTTGTCTGCTAAACGATTTTCGTGCCGTTTATGATGTTCTTTCAGTGACTTAATCTTACGGAACTCAGTCGGACAGTTGTCGTACTGACACTTATAGACTTTGATGACAGCAGTGGTGGTTGAGTTAGTCTTGTCAGTCGCTGAGACTATCGACATATTGTTACTGTTCGGATGAAAGTGTTTGCGATGTGTCTTCAGATACTTTTCTACCGGAAAACATTTACCACAATCTGAACAGCCGTACGGCCTTTCTTTGGTATGTTTAAGTCGGATGTGTGCCACCAGTTCTATCCGATCGCGACAGGCTTTGCCGCAACCAATCCAATCGCATTGAAACTGTTTTTCTTGGATCAGTTGACCACTTGGCGTACGCTTTCGTTTAGTGTATCGTCTCTTAATTCGTTGGGCAGTCAATTGACTATCGCTAACAGCAGTCAGTTTGGTATCATTTATATCATGATTACAATTGTCGTCAATAATATCATTATGAATATCACTATCACTTAATTGATCACCAGTTGGCGATGTCTTAACTTTGTGTTCAATACTATTTGTGGTATTATTTCTTGATCTGATTTTCTTGATTCGCGTATTTTTCTTCTTCGCTATAATTTTATTATCACTTTTGCTAATCAATTGCTGATCCAATGATTGTGTGATTATCTTCTTCTTCAATGTTTTCATGTATTGGTCTTCCAGTTCATTGAATTGTGTTTTTAATTCAATATTTTCAATACAACAACAATTTGTTTGATAATTATCTAATAGTTGTCTGAATTTATCAAACAATTCAATCAATTGCTGACAATATCTTAATTCATCGAAAAGTCTTTGATTTTCTTCACTAAACTCTTCAAATAAATCCTTAACAATGACTACATTTGTTGCCATCATTTCAATCAATCAATTAATTGTATGTTTTTTTAAAATAATAAATTATAACATTTTGTTTAATTAATTACTAAAAAAAACTATTTTACAATTCATTTACAGTTATATTATAATTAAAAAAAAAATTTAATAATAAATAAATAATTTGTTTATAATTTTTTTATTCAATTGAAATAAAAATACTAATAATAAACAAAAAACAACAACAAGTATATCATATATCATGTGGTGTTACCATAACAACAGTAAACATAATTCAAAAATAAATTTATATTAATATAAAATACTGTATAATATACAGTATAATTATTATTAGTTTTTTAGAGCTATAATGTATTAAAAGTTAAAAGTTAAACAATACATTTAATTTAAAAAATGACCAAGTCCATAATTATTGATAATATTAAAATCAACATTATTATTGTATGATTGGATCATTTTTTTGTAATAATTGTAAAATTAACTAGATAATATTTATAGCATCAATATGTACTATAGTTGACTTATCTAGTTAATTTTACAATTAAAAATAAAAAAATGACCAATTACAATAATACACAGATATTATGGACAATTATGTCCTTGGTCATTTTTTTAATAATTAACAATTATTGTATGTATAGTTTACTAGATATTTAAATATAAACTAACAATAATTGATTTCTTGTCTCTAATATGAATACTATCCCAAATGCATACGCTATCTGTTATCCACACTTTTAATACTAAACTTTAGAGAGACTCTAACTAATGTTAACATTTAATATACAATATAATAATATACAGTAAAAGATAATTAATAGTCTAATAAATTGTAAATACAGTAAATTTAATTTCAATATATATATATATACGATTAAAATCAATTGGTGGGCAACCGTACCCATAGCTGGCTTACAATTATTTATGGTCACAATTATTAACAAAAAAAAATTCATTATAAATTTTACAAATTATTTGCTAATTAATTTGAATAATAAGTTTTTTTATCTAACTTTTTTTATTAAACATTTTTTTCTAGATTACATTTTTAATCATTTCATTTAAATTTGAAATATGAAATTAGTGTTTATTTATTTTGTTTATAAAGTCCATGATTATGATTGCGTGCAATATAGCGTATAATTGCTAAACTTTGAGTCAATTTGACCGAACCGTCCAAATAATATGGCAAATTAGGAAAGTCTAGTCCAAACGTGAATTTGATGTCCAGCCACTCGGATCGGTCATTGTTTGGCCTAATATTGTATCGTTTGTCTAAATACTCGGTACCCGTTTAGGCCAACAATAGCCTAATGGGTTCGACATAGCCATGAAAATTCCAGTAGCCCAGTGTAGGTGCCATTTATTACAGGTGCTTATTTAGAGGACTGTTCAATACAACAATCAAAAGTGTTGATTGAAAATTGTTTGTAAAAAAATAAAATACTAATAAAAATTAATATTGTATTTTTGTTATAATAAGTAATAATTGTTATTTCATTTTATGAAAATTATTTTTTTTTTTGAATAAATTACAAATCTCTAATTAAATGTGATAGTTAAATTTATTGCTAAGTTGATATATGCTATGCAATGCTATAGCATTGACACACTATTGCAAAATTTATTTTTAAAAAATTCAATTAAAAATATAGTAGAAATTAATAGAGGTATAGAAAATCCAATATTATACTATTTAAAAAAAATATTAAATAAAAATAATGATACTATAATTATAAGTTTGTAATAACAATTAATTAATAAAATTATTTACTACTAGAATATATATATATATTTTAAATAATCAATTTTTTTAATACTTACCGTTTAGAATAGTCTATGTGTTTGTTTGGTGAGATAGGATTTTAAAAATATATAGTTAAAGAATTATTTTTAAAAAATATAAAACTTAAAATATTAAAATGTATTTTTTGTGATAAAAAGTTATCAATAGTACTGTAAAAAAAAAATAAAATAATAATTTTAATTATTAATAGGACTCTTTTTAGACTTTTATACTATAGTGTTAAACTTTTATACACTGTATTAAACATTTTATTTAATATATTTAATTATGTAATAATTTGTGATTTAAAAAAAATTAATATCTAAATTAATTAGTTAATTAATAAATTATAATTATTTTTAAAAAAAAATTATTACCTAGTTATTACAATAATTATACTATATTTGGCAATCCTAGTTATTAACTATTAATTACAAATTTTTACCCACTATTTATCAGTGACCTCAATATAAAAAAAAATATAAAAGATTAATTTTTTTTCTTAAATAGACTAAATTTATAAATACATTTAATGAATTTGTATAAATAATATTTTACATTATTATTATTATTTAATATATGTCATTTTATTTATTGATAACTTTTTTAAAGGAGGTGCTAAAGTTGTTGAGTCAAACAAAAACCCGAAACCGATAAATACAAAAGTTTCAAAAACTCGGAAATTTTTTTATATTTTATATATATTATGGTTTATTAAATAGATTTGGTTTTTTTTATTTATGCTGGTATAATGTTTAGACTCGTTTAGATAATAATAATAATAATAAATAATTATTTAATTCAATAAAAAAAACTGTTTTTAATTTTAAAGTTTATTTATTTATTTAACTTTAAGATATACAAGTTATAGGTTTTACTTTTAAAAAAACAAAACTAAATTTATCAGATAATACACACAAATAATAATTGGTACATGCTAGAACGTGGGGATGTACAGAGGGGGGGGGTACATGGAGGTATAGTTATCGTACACTATATGTCGACTGTATTACCCCATTGAGCAGATCTACCGAGAAATGGAACTTTGGGTTCATTTTCCCGATAGTTTTCAATTGAAGGAAACTCTAGTATTCGGGCGAAATAGTTCTTGAGATTGTCGTACTCGTCGATCACCGAATTGCCGGCCAATTTGCTAACCTTATCGATATAGTTGAATGCTATAAAATCTACATAGCTCATATTGTCACCTGGCAAGTATGGGAGGTGAGAGGAGGGGAGGTGGGGGTAGATATTATAAAAATTATTTCAAAATACTCTGACACCCCATACGGTCTTTTAATAAATACCTGCCAAAAATGGTCGATCATTGCCCAGAAATTTATCCAACAGTTGCAACTGTTGGGCCAATTGATTGCCAATATAGTTATCCTTTAGATTAGCAAACTCTGGATCGTAGCATAGCTTAGTTAAGGCGGCAATATAGTCGACCAATTGTTGCTCTACGAGCGCTATACGAACCCTTTCCTCCGGTGACTGTCCATCAAGATTGTTGATTCGGCCAATGAATCGCATAATAGTTACGCTTTGTGTCAGTTTGACACCATCATCATCGTCCAGATAGTAGGGCAGATTGGGAAAGTCCAGTCCAAGTGTATGTTTATCGTTGGACCAGTCGCTAGCACTGGTGTAGCGTTTGTCCTCATAGTCGGTGCCCGTGTAGGCCAACATTAGCCGTATTGGTTGAGCTCTTCCATGAATATTCCAGTAGCCGAGTACAGGTGCCATTTAAATATAGTAATAGTTACGCCCAGGTATATTATTTATTTTTTAAATATATTTAAATTAATTTTTTGTTGTTGTTCAATCTATTAATTTGTAAAATGTTTTTATTTAGTAATTATACTGTATATCAATATATGATAAATATTTTTTGACTACAATTTTATAATGCAAAACAATAATGAATCTAAATTTACATTGAATGCCACATATTATATATTAATATTTTATATTTAATGTAACTGTAATTTATATATTTATATTATACTATTTTATTAATACTGCTGTATATATATAAGACAAATAAATCGATTTTAATATTAATATGCTTAAATGATTTTAATATAATTATGTTTTTCTTATATAAATAAAATAATGTAATTTAGGTATTATTATAGTATTATTTGTATAAAAAAATATCGACCAGTTTTTTTTAATAATTTGAATATGTATCATAGTACTTGATGATACACATTTATTGATTATTATTTTTTGTTGATAAAAACTAAAATGACATTATTATTATAATTACATTTTTTTTATTAGTACAGTATAGTTTAAATTAATTGTATTGACAATTATTGTACAATATTTCATAATAATTATTATATATACATTACAGTATATTCGTTAAGGTTAATGTTATGTTTATTGTTATTTGTTTTTAGTTTTCAAACTTTGCAATTAATTTATAGATTTAAATAATAATACTAAACAATAAAAATAAACAACAGTTGATTAAAATCTACATAATATTACACATTATTGATAATATTATTTTTACAATTACCGATATATATACAGTAGTTTATTACATAATTACAATCGTGACACATATTTTTTATGTACACATTTTGTATGATTAACAATATTTCCATAACAAGTGGCCCGGTATTCACAACCCGGCCATTGGCATCCATAGGGCTTAACATTCAGATGATAGTTATAATGTATACTATACTCTCGTTTCGATCGAAATCGTTTGCCACAGTCGTGCCATTCGCAGACAAACCGTCGCTCACCGGTATGGCCAGTAGTGTGATAGTCGAGCAATACTTTTGAACGGCCCCTATAGTCACAGCCGGGCCAATGGCAGGGAAAGTCGTGAACGTATCGTTTTTTCGGTGTATACTTTATCTGATGAACGGCCATCTTGTGTTGGCGCCGGTGAAACACATTGCGAAACCATTCATCGCAGCCATGAATATCGCATTTGAATGTCTTGGCCAACGAATGCAGTATTCGTTTATGTTCATCGAGTGTACGCTCCGAATACAACACTTTGTCGCACTGTCCGCACGGATAGGTCTTACGGTTGGCCGAGTGAACTACGGAATGACATTTGAGCTGCCATTTAGTTATAAATCGTTTACCGCAATCGGGATGTTCGCAGACAAGCGGTGGCTGATCCGTCCTGTGCTGTAATCTTATGTGTTCAGTCAAGCGTTTCCGCCATCTGTACCATTTAGTACAGCCACTGTACGGACAATCGTATTTAGCTGTCGCACGAAACGCGTGCTGACGAAAATGGCGACATATGTGGCCAATTAGCGCAAACGATTTATCACAGTTTTCGTAATCACATTTGAACGGTCCGCTCAATCGGTGATAATAGTAACAGTGTTGGTAGACGGCCTTTCTAGTGGCAAACATTGACTGACAATCGGGTTGTTTCGGGCACATAAACTGGCCACTAGCGCTGTCCATTGTGTCGTTCTTTAGCAATGCTAACCAATTGACATCAGATTCATCAGTAATTCTTGTATTATCATTTGATTTTGTTGTTGTTGTTTCGCTTTCACAATGTTTTGTGTTGTGATCCTCCGATTCGGTCGCAAAACTGTGTCCACTATTATCATCATCTTTAGCATCGTTAGCACAACAATCGCTATCATCAGATATGTCATCACTTTGTGATAAATCTATTGAGACTTCTTTAGCGGTGGCGGCGGCAGTGGTCTTTGTGTCAATAATTTTGACATTAGATACTATCTGTATCGTCGACGTCGTCTTCAGATTGGGAACTGCTGTGATAGTAGTACTGGTTGTCGGACAAGTAGTTAGAGAAGTAGTTGTTTGACTCTTATTATTATTATTATTATTATTATTACCATCGATGATGTTTTTAAATGCTTGTCTAATGTCTTCATTTAAGTTAGTTTTCACGACATTTTCGACAGTAGTCTTCAAGTAGTTTTGTGTCATATTTTTTTTGAAATCCCTGACCATTAGTTTATCAACTGATTGCTGTAATCTTTGCCATTGTTTGTAATCTTTTGTTACGATAGTGTCTTCATATTTCTTGTGAACAAAATTCAAGTGATCTATCAATTCATTCAATAAATTCAAAGATTTGTTTGCAATAAACAATTCATTAATTAGTCTATTGTTTTCAACCAGTAGTTCATCAAACATATCGTCGACTTCGATGATGGCAACCATCATCACCATTGGATCAGTTTTTTTTGTGTTGGTGATCACTTTTTACTTTTTTATCATCATCATTTATCTATTTTTAAAAAAAATAATCATTTAATTATAATTTAACAAATTTATTAAACATTTTTTAAAAATAATTTGTTTAATGTTTTTTTTTTGAGAAAACACTTTTGTAAACATAAACACTATTTATTTTTTTTGAGGGATTTTTGTGATATTAAAAATTCATGCATTAATTTGACAATACATATACATGTATTACAGTCAGGGTTTTAAGAAAATAAATGCCTGCCCTGGCAATGCCCAAATAGATGCCATAAATGCCTGGCATTTTGGGCATCTATTTTATTTGCCTGCCAATTTAAATTGCTAAAAAGCAACTGAATTTATAAAAATAATGTAATTTAGTGTTTTAACGTGTTAATAAAATTTACAATTAATTTACTTATTTCCAATTATATTACCTTTTAATTAAAGGTATACAAAACAAAAATACAAGCAAATATATTATAAAAACAATGTCTTATAAATTAATTAATAATATAAAATTTAAACCACCTAAAAAATAGATGCCCAGGGCATGGCAGAGGCAGGGCAGGCATTTGGCAAAATTGGCATCTATTGTTTATGCCTGCCATTTTTAAAACCCTGATTACAGTACAGTAATAACCAGGGTTGGAAAAATACAAGGTTTTCAATTTTGGCTTTGTAAAATACAGTAAATTTTACAAAATTAGAATAAAATTTTACAATTATAGAAAAATTACATTAACAATGATAAAATATTAATTTTTCCAGAATTAAATTGAATAGATAATTTCAAATTTTTTCAAAATAAAAAAATAATTTTTACAAAATATGTGTTTGTTTGTGAATCTTAGTATTTTTGTTACTAGGTTGCGCTAAAAATTTTTTTGTAAGCCAAAATTGTCATGTAATTTATATTGTATTATACTGTATAATACGCTTTGTATTATACATACACTTTGTCTCTGCCAACACTGGTAATAACATTATACAGTATTAATAACTTTATTAATTGTATTAAATTAATAAATTTTTCTGAATATAATACTTGCTATTACTGTATTAACAATTAACTGTTTTTTTATAATTACATTTGATATGTAAATTAATTAAGTATAATAATTAATCAATTAATCTTTATAAAACTATATTAACTTTTTTTTATAAAAAAAGTATAAATTGTGTCTTTGTATGATAGAAAGTAACAGTTAATTAAAATAAAAATTATTACAGTATCTATATATTTAAAAGTAATTAAATATTTAAATTAATAATAAATAATATGGATAATTTTATTAATTATATTAATATTATAACTCTAATAATTACCGTATTAATCGTATTGATGCTCTTTGACTACATTTATAGGTTATATCTAGATTTGTCTATATCATATATAGCACTAGCATACCTGTCCCTGATTAACCTAACGGTGTTTAGTAAGAATTAAAAAATTGTTGACACCCTGAGAGCCAAATCAGTTAAAGATAAAACTTTTTTTTTTAGTATACATGATATTTAATCATAAAGTATATACAGTTTTAATTTACTTAAAAATCTATTGACACATCCACAACATTGCAAATAAAAATTAAACCTGTTGACTACTACTACTACTACTACCAGCCCCATCATTATCATCCCTGTCCCTGCGTCGACGTCTGCCTCGTGGCACTGCCCGCGACTCATCGACAGTGGCGCCGACAATACTGCCTTCACCTAAAAGATATCGGATACACTGATAGAGATACCAGAGTCCTACGATTCCATAGGTTAGGCTTAGAAATTCGCCCAGAGTTACTAGCGAACGACTCCAATCGGAATCACCAGTTGCCCAGTGATAGAGAGTCAACAGAGCTAACGGAAGTGAACTAATAAGCGGTGCCGTCGTTAGGAGCAGTTGGCGATTAAGCGGCAGATCTGTTCGGACGAGTCGATTGAAATGGTGTTGAGCTGACCTAACAAAACCCCAAAAGAAATAATCGCGAATCAGTTGTAGATTACTATAGGGTGTCAGACATATCTCGCATACAATACCGTCGCGAAACAGTTGACCATTCAATTCGCGCCGTGCAATGTGTCGGGACAGACATTCGGCACACATACCGGTCGTACAGTTACATATGAAATAGGGTACTATTGGTGCGTCAAAACATATTCGGCACTCGTTTGTATTGCCGCTGCCGATACCACCGCCGGTTTCCGGAATGTCTATTCTGGTGTCGGCTGGAAAATTAGGTCCCGATATAGGTTGTTGTCGAGATGAATCTGGTTGTGTTAGCGGATAAGTGTTTCGTGGTGGAAATCTCCGAAATTGAGGTCCTGGCGGTGATGATGAATATGCATCACCCAGAGACGGCATAGATGACCTTCTGGTAGCTGTGACCCTGGTTGGTCTCTGTGACCCCAAAGATAATGACCTCCGTAGAGTCCTATATTGTTGACCACTGCGATATCCCTGCGATGTTCTATTGTTACTGTTGTTTTGATTATCAGTACCGCTGCCGCCGCCCCCGTCGCCTAACTCATCATCCAATTCAATATAATCATCGCCTAATTTTTTGGTCATTGAAATTATCTAATCTAAACTTTAAACCTGATTTAAACTGCAAATAGTGGAAATTTGGCGCATACAGTATGTAGTGTTTGTCTTTTTTTAAATGAATTATTATTATGTTTTGATTAATTTTTAATTTTAATTGAAAAACCGGGAGAAAAAATTCATTTTTAAAATACTGGAAAGCAATGTAGTTGAATGGCATTACGCACTAAGCTGGGGATGGGGGCCTCCAGACAGTCCATACGAAGGCGATATATTTCACTGTAAATTAACTGATTATTTCCGTCATAATTTCCATATAAAGCACCGGCCATTTATTTATATACTGACACACCGAACCTGGCGTATCTGTATGTTAATGAGCGTCTGGGGAAACAATAAAATAATGAATAAAGTTATGAAAATTGGTTGTTAAAAAATTTTTTAAAAAAAATTTTGAAAAAATAATTAATAAAATATTTTTTTTAAATAAAAAGAGTTTGAATTTTTTTGAAAAAAAAATAAAAAGTTAACAATAGATAAAATCTGAAATGAACACCAATTAGAAAAAAAAGACTACAAGAGTTATCACAAACACCAGACAACAACATATTCGTTGACCACAAGAATATCATTTGGGAATACAATGGCTGAACCACATCAACAACAACAACAACCAGAAGTGGCGGTTCTGCCAAACGAACAACAGATTACAACCATTTGGAATGCGATTACACCTATTCTTACGGAACCAGTAGTCAGTGTACGGGAACATGCGGACAATGGTCAGGGAAATCCATGGCTCAATATGGGACATCAAGGGCAACAACAGTTGGCAATTGCCGGAACTAGTTATCCAGTAAATATCATTGATCATGGCGGCAGAAGAAGCGTCCGATTAGGCGATGGCTACAGAGTCGGCGTCCGACAAGTCGATTACGACAATAACGGTCAACAACATTGGTATCCGGTTGAGTGCTTTTACTTACAAACTGGTTATATAGCAATGTTCTCATACGGCATACATAGTTTTAGTGGACCACAGGCACAGATAGAGATCACTGAGGAAGGTCTGTATCTGTCAGTCATAGACGAGCCGACAGCAGTAGAGCTACGCAACCAAAGTGTAAGCCGTGATAACCAAAAGTCACTCGTCTACAGATTGGTCTGGTCTGCCCATAAAATCGCAATATTGGCTTTCCGTTTGTTTCAATGGTGTAATGGCAACGATGTCAACGATGAAACTGCCAACAATTTCAGAAGACATGTCTATAAATTTGGAAATCAATTTATGGTACAAATTGCTAGAGCTGTGAGATCAGACAAAATCTACAAGAATTCTATCGTTTACAGAGAAGACATGAATTATTTGCCGCTAAATAACCCATTGGATCCATTCAGGCAACCGCTTCTTCCAGAAGATGTCGAACAGACACCAGAGATTGACATTCAGAATGTCCAACAATTGATGGACAGAATCAATGAGTATATCGTTAGAGTAAACGCTAGTCAACTGTTTACCCGAAACTGGGGACAGACTTTCAATGATATGGCCAATCAACAGACATCGATGCCCATTGAAGATCTAGCGATGGGTCAAGTGGTCAATCATACGATTCGTCTGACAAATCAACAGGAATTCATTGTCTCTTATCAGCCATATATTGTTCCACAACATCGAATCAGATTTATTGTTCAGTCGCAAGTGTTTACAGAAATACCAAATAATGAATTATTTATAGCACAAGTCCCCGATTGGCCGTCATTGGTCGTCAAGCGTAACGCAAACTACCCGTTACATAGTCACGGTCTGGCCGGCAGCTATTACAACGATCCCATTCAAGGAGGTAACAATGGATTTCAAGTGATGACTATCAACTTTCCCGACGTTGTTGGACTCAATGGGCGCCGAATTTATTTTATGAACCGCGAGATGGCTATGGAATTGAGAGGTCTGTTTGAATTGGATCAAGTGATTGGACAATACCATCAATGGTTCAATGAATTCATTCAACGTTCCCGTGAGCTCTGCGATCTGCGCCTATGGTATCGTTTGGCCGGTCATTTAGGAGCCGAACCCCAATTGCTGCCAAATATTCAGCTCTGCGCCCAACGATTGTTTGCAATACCCGCACCACTGTTCGGAAAATATCAGATTATCCATCGTCTCGAACAGGTATGGAATTTCGGTTTACTCGTTCCCAATGAACAACAACAGGAACACAAACTTCAACTAATGAATTCACATATCAGGATTTATACGGCGGAAAAACATAAAAAGAGAGTTTATACAAAAACAGGTTCGGAAGGCACAGGAGGGGGGAACGGGAAAATCGAAAAAACTAAAACAATAGTAATTGTAAAACACAAGTAAAACAGTGCAATCAAATAAAATAATTATTCAATCAATTGAAAAGTAATTTAAATATAAAAGAAATTTTTAAGGTATTAACATATTTTTAAAATTTTCTACGGGTTGTCTATAATCTACATTTGTTCCGAAATGAATTAAAAAAATTTTTTTTTGATTTATTTTTTAGTTTAATTGAAAAATCGGGGGAAAATCTATTTTATTGTAATTGTATTTGAAGCGATGTGTGGCATTACGCACTAAGCTGGAGGGGGGTCTCCAGACAGTCCATTACGAGGGTAGTGTATTTCACTGTAAACTAACTGATTATTTCCGTCATAATTTCCATTCAAAGCATCGGCCATTTATTTATATGCTGACACACCGAACCTGGCGTATCTGTATGTTAATCTGGGGAAACAATAAAATTGTTAAAAGTTATGAAAATTGATTGTTAAAAGAAATTAATAAAATATTTTTTTTTTAAATAAAAAGAGTGAAATTTTTTGAAAAAAATAAAAAGTTAAACAATAGATTAAATCTGAAATTAACAATAATTAGAAAAAAAAGACTACAAGAGTTATCACAAACACCAGACAACAACATATTCGTTRAACACAAGAATATCATTTGAGAATWCAATGGCTGAACCACATCAACAACAACAACAACAACAAGTGGTGGCATTTATGCCAAACGAACAACAGATTACAACCATTTGGAATGCCATAACACCTATCCTTACTGAACCGGTAGTAGGCGTACGGGAACATGCGGTCAATGGTCAGGGAAATCCATGGATCAATATGAGACAAGAAGGGCTGCAACGGTTGGCAATCGCTGGAATTAGTAATCGCATAACTGTTCTCAGTCATGGCAACACAAAAAGAGCACAATTAGGCAATAATTACAGAGTCCGCACCCGACCTGTCGATTACGACAATAATAGTCAACGAGTGTGGCATCCGGTTGATACATCAGGTTCTACATTAGCACAGTTTTTGGGTCTGTTCTCATACGGCATACATAGCTTCACTGGACCACAGGCACAGCTAGAGATCGCTGAAGACGGTTGGTATCTGTCAGTCATAGACGTGCCGACAGCAGTAGAGTTACGCAACCAATGTGTAAGCCGTGGTAACCAAAAGTCACTCGTCTACAGATTGGTCTGGTCTGCCCATAAAATTGCAATATTGGCTTTCCGTTTGTTTCAATGGTGTAATGGCAACGATGTCAACGATGAAACTGCCAACAATTTCAGACGACATATCTATAAATTTGGAAATCAATTTATGGTACAAATTGGTAGAGCTATGAGATCAGACAAAATCTACAAGATTTCTATCGTTCACAGAGAAGACATGAATTATTTGCCGCTAAATAATCCTTTGGATCCATTCAGGCAACCGCTTCTTCCCGAAGATGTCGAACAGGCACCAGATATTGACATTYAGAATGTCCAACAATTGATGGACAGAATCAATGAGTATATCGATAGAGTCAACGGTAGTCAACTGTTTACCCGAAACTGGGGACAGACTTTCAACGAKATGGCCAGTCAACAGACATCGATGCCCATTGAAGATGTAGAAGAAGAAGAAGAAGAAGAAGAAGAAAAAGAACCAGCGATGGGTCAAGTGGTCAAWCATATGATACGYCTGACAAATCAACAGGAATTCAATGTATCGTATGAGCCATATATTGTTCCACAACATAGAATCAGATTTGTTGTTCGCTCGGAAGTGTTTACAGAAATAGTTAAAAGTGAATTATATTTAGCACAAGTCCCCGATTGGCCGTCATTGGTCGTCGAGCGACACTTAAACTTCCCGCTACATAGTCACGGTCTGGCCGGCAGCTATTACAACGATCCCGTCCTAAGCGGCAACAATGGATTTCAAGTGATGACAATCAACTTTCCCGACGTTGTTGGACTCAATGAGCGCCGACTTTATTTTGTGAACCGAGCGAAGGCTATGGAATTGAGAGGTCTGTTTGAATTGGAACAAGTGGTTCAACAATACCATCAATGGTTCAATGAATTCATTCAACGTTCCCGTGAGCTCTGCGATCTGCGTCTATGGTATCGTTTGGCCGGTCATTTAGGAGCCGAACCAGAATTGCTGCCAAACATTCAGCTCTGCGCCCAACGACTGTTTGCAATACCCGCACCACTGTTCAGAAATTATCAGATTATCCATCGTCTCGAACAGGTATGGAATTTCGGTTTACTCGTTCCCAATGAACAACAACAGGAACAGATGGTTCAACTAATGAAAACACATATCTGTATTTATTCGGCAGAAAAACATAAAAAGAGAGTTAATGCAAAAATAGGTTCGGGAGGGGCAGGAAGGGCGGGAACGTCGGGAAAATCGAAAAAACTAAAAAAATAGTAATTGTAAAACACAAGTAAAACAGTGCAATCAAATAAAGTAATTATTCAATAAATTTAAAAGTAATTTCAATAAAAAATTAAATTTTTAAGGTATAAACATATTTTTAAAATTATTTATTTATATAAACACTATATAAGTGACTACAGTATACAGTATACAGTATAAGACATAGTGTTAGTCGTGAGTTAGGGTTTATTTTTAATACGATTGAAGTTATAGTATAGTCTTTTGAATTGGTGTTGAGCTGACCTAACAAAACCCCAAAAGAAATAAACGCGAATCAGTTGTAGATTACTATAGGGTGTCAGACATATCTCGCAAACCATACCCTCGCGAAACAGTTAACCATTCAAATCGCGCCGTGAATGTGTCGGGATAGACACTCGGCACACATACCGGTCGTACAGTTACATATAAAGTAGGGTACTATTGGTGCGTCAAAACATATTCGGCACTCGTTTGTATTGCCGCTGCCAACACCACCGCCGGCTTCCGGAATGTCTATTCTGATGTCGGCTGGAAAATTAGGTCCCGATATAGGTTGTTGTCGAGATGAATCTGGTTGTGTTAGCGGATAATGGTTTCGTGGAGGAAATCTTCGAAATTATGTTGGCGGTGATGATGAATATACCCAGGGATGGCATTGATGACCTTCTGGTAGCTGTGACCCTGGTTGGTCTCTGTGACCCCAAAGATAATAGACCTCCAAAGAGTTTTATATTGTTGGCCACTGCGATATCCCTGAGATGTTCTATTGTTACTGTTGTTTTGATTATCAGTACCGCCGCCTAACTCATCATCCAATTCAATATAATCATCGCCTGATTTTTTGGTCATTGAAATTATCTAATCTAAACTTTAAACCTGATTTAAACTGCAAATAGTGGAGATTTTGCGCACACAGTATGTAGTGTTTGTCTTTTTTTTAAATGAATTATTATTATGTTTTGATTAAATTTTTATTTTAATTGAAAAACCGTGAGAAAAAAATCATTTTTATTATACTAGAAAGCAATGTACTTGAATGGCATTACGCACTAAGCTGGGGATGGGGAGACCTGCAGACAGTCCATACGAGGGCGATATATTGGCAACGCTTACCTTAGAGGGCTTCGTTTTTTATATTGTTTGCGCGTGCATTACAACACAGTATTAAATGTATTAATAATACTATTTGCACGTGAAATCACTCGATTGTATTCACATTAGAAATAAAATATATATATATAAATCATAATTTGTATCCACACCACCCCTACTTAACACACTACTATCTAACCCACCCACCCCAACACCACTTCCTAACCTCCCACACCCTACCCCACTCACCCCCCAAACTAACCTAAATATAAAGATAAGTTTAATGCTTTTATATTACACTTTAAAAACAATATAAAAAACGAAGCCCTCTAAGGTAAGTAATGCCGATATATTTCACTGTAAATTAACTGATTATTTTCGTCATAATTTCCATACAAAGCACCGGCCATTTATTTATATGCTGACACACCGAACCTGGTTAATGAGCGTCTGGGGAAACAATAAAATTGTTAAAAATTGATTGTTAAAAGAAATTTAATTTTTTTATGAAAAAATAATTAATAAAAAAAAATTTTTTAAACAAAGAAAGTTTGAAATTTTTTGAAAAAAATAAAAAGTTAAACAATAGATTAAATATGAAATGAACACCAATTAGAAGACAAACAAAAAGACTACAAGAGTTATCACAAATACCAGACAATTACATTCATTGACCACAAGAATATCATTTAGGAATACAATGGCTGAACCACATCATCAACAACAACAACAACAACAACAACCAGAAGTGGCGCTTTTGCCAAACGAAGAACAGATTACAACCATTTGGAATGCGATTACACCTATTCTTACGGAACCAGTAGTAGGCGTACGGGAACATGCGGCCGATGGTCAGGGAAATCCATGGATCAATATGGGACAATATCAACAACAGTTAGCAATTGCTGGAACTGCTTATCCAATAAATGTCAACGTGCTTGGCAATTCAAGAAGCGTAATATTAGGCAATGGTTACAGAGTCCGTGACCAACCTGTCGATTACGACAATAATGGTCAACGATATATGGCATCCGGTTGATGCTTAAGTCTTACAAAATAACTATATGCTTTTTTCTCATACGGCATACATAATATACACCACAGGCACAGCTAGAGATCAATCAATGCCGAACGGTCAGTATTCTATTCAATGTCTATAAAATGTACAAATTAGTACGTTTACATTATTATTAGGTTGGTAACCAAAAGTATTATACCCTACATATTGGTTGGCACTGCGATTAAATTTCTATATATTTATACGGTAAATCATTTATTTCGCGCGTATATATAACTATGTATACGATGCAACTAACAATTTCAGAAACATGAATCTATAATTTTATTTTTTGATTTATTTTTTAGTTTACGACAAATTGGTAGAGCTGATGATTTTATTGTAATGGAAAATCTATTTGAATGGCATTACGGTAAGCTGTCGTTCCAGTTACAGTCCATTACGATTGGTAGTGTATTTCACTGTAAACTAATGATTATTTTGTCATAATTTCCATAGGTCTTGTACCGGCCATTTATTTAGATGTGATACACACGATATTGACATTCAGTATGTCAATGTTTTGCGTCACACACTGGGGAAACATTGAAATTGTTAATAAGTTTGAAAATGTGATTGTTAAAAGAAATTAATAAATGATATGGCCAATCAAAACATCGAAATTGAAGAACAATCTATTTTTGACGTCCAGAAACAAAAAGTGGAACGATGAGATTAAATCTCAAATCAACATGTCAATTAGAAGACAAAAAATGAATACAAGAAATTATCACAAACATTTTATGTCGAGAACAACAACATATTCGTTCTGTACACAAGAATATCATTTGGGAATACAATGGCTGAACCACATCAAGGGAACAACAACAACATTGAAGTGGGTTCGTCAAACGAACAACAGATTACAACCATTCCCGCGATACACCTATTCTTACTGAACCGGTAGTAGGCGTACGGGAACATGCGGTCCAATGGTCAGGGAAATCCATGGATCAATATGAGACATCAACGGCAGCAACGTTGTCGGTATCGCTGGAATGAGTTTATCGCATAACTGTTGTTTCATAAACACAGATGGCTTAGGCATGGAATCCGAGGTCCTGTGATTACGACAATAATGGTCAACAAGTACCATCCGGTTGAATACATCAGGTTCAACGTTAGCACGTTTTTGAGTCTGTTCTCATGCGTCTATACATCGTTCACTGGCCACAGGCACATTAGAGAACACTGAAGACGCCAAATCTGTCAGTCATAGACGTGCCAACAGCAGTAGAATACGCAACCAATGTGTAAGCCGTGGTAACCAAAAGTCACTCGTCTACAGATTGGTCTGGTCTGCCCATAAAATCGCAATATTGGCGTTCCGTTTGTTTCAATGGTGTAATGGCAACGATGTCAACGATGAAACTGCCAATAATTTTAGACGACATATCTATAAATTTGGAAATCAATTTATGGTACAAATTGGTAGAGCTATGAGATCAGACAAAATCTACAAAATTTCTATCGTTCACAGAGAAGACATGAATTATTTGCCGCTAAATAATCCTTTGGATCCATTCAGGCAACCGCTTCTTCCCGAAGATGTCGAACAGGTACCAGATATTGACATTCAGAATGTCCAACAATTGATGRACAGAATCAATGAGTATATCGATAGAGTCAACGGTAGTCAAYTGTTTACCCGAAACTGGGGACAGACTTTCAACGATATGGCCAGTCAACAGACATCGATGCCCATTGAAGATGTAGAAGATGAWGAWGAAGAAGAACCAGCGTTGGGTCAAGTGGTCAATCATACGATCCGTCTGACAAATCAACAGGAATTCAATGTATCGTATGCTCCGTATGCTGTTCCAGATCCTCGAATCAGATTTGTTGTTCGCTCCGAAATATTTACAGATTTAGTTGATATGGAATTATATTTAGTACAAGTTCCCGATTGGCCGTCATTAGTCGTCGAGCGTAATGCAAACTTCCCCCTACATAGTCACGGTCTGGCCGGCAGCTATCACAACGATCCCATCCAAAGCGGTAACAATGGATTTCAAGTGATGACAATCAACTTTCCCGACGTTGTTGGACTCAATGAGCGCCGACTTTATTTTGTGAACCGAGCGATGGCTATGGAATTGAGAGGTCTGTTTGAATTGGAACAAGTGGTTGAACAATACCATCAATGGTTCAATGAATTCATTCAACGTTCMCGTGAGCTCTGCGATCTGCGTCTATGGTATCGTCTGGCCGGTCATTTAGGAGCCGAACCACAATTGCTGCCAAATATTCAGCTCTGCGCCCAACGATTGTTTGCAATACCCGCWCCACTGTTCGGAAAWTATCAGATTATCCATCGTCTCGAACAGGTATGGAATTTCGGTTTACTCGTTCCCAATGAACAACAACAGGAACGTAAGGTTCAATTAATGAAAACACATATCAGTATTTATACGGCAGAAAAACATCAAAAGAGAGTTTATGCAAAARCAGGTTCGGAAGGCACAGGAGGGGCGGAAACGTCGGGAAAATCAAAAAAACTAAAAACATAGTAATTGTAAAACACAAGTAAAACAGTGCAATCAAATAAAGTAATTATTCAATCAATTGAAAAGTAATTTAAATATAAAARAAATTTTAARGTATAAACATATTTATAGTGTTGTCTTTTTTTAAATGAATTATTATTTTTTGATTAATTTTTTATTTTAAATGAAAAACCGGGAGAAAAAATTCATTATTAATATACTGGAAAGCAATGTACTTGAATGGCAGCTGGGAACCTCCAGATAGTCCATACGAGGGCGATATATTTCACTGTAAATTAACTGATTATTTCCGTCATAATTTCYATACAAAGCACCGGCCATTTATTTATATGCTGACACACCGAACCTGGACTATATGTTAATGAGCGTCTGGGGAAACAATAAAAAATTGTTAAGAATTATGAAAATTGATTGTTAAAAGAAATTTAATTTTTTTATGAAAAAATAAATAATAAAATATTTTTTTTAAATAAAAAATAAGTTTGAAATTTTTTGAAAAAAATAAAAAGTTAAACAATAGATTAAATATGAAATGAACACCAATTAGAAGACAAAMAAAAAGACTACAAGAGTTATCACAAATACCAGACAATTACATTCATTGACCACAAGAATATCATTTAGGAATACAATGGCTGAACCACATCAACAACAACAACCAGAAGTGGCGGTTCTGCCAAACGAAGAACAGATTACAACCATTTGGAMWGCGATTACACCTATTCTTACGGAACCAGTAGTAGGCGTACGGGAACATGCGGCCGATGGTCAGGGAAATCCATGGATCAATATGGGATATCAAGGTCAACAACAGTTGGCAATCGCTGGAACTGCTTATCCAATAAATGTCAACGTGGTTGGCAATTCAAGAAGCGTATTCTTAGGCRATGGTTACAGAGTCCGCGACCGACCTGTCGATTACAACAATAATGGTCAACAAGAGTGGCATCCGGTTGAGAGCTTTAGTCTTACACAAGGAAAGTATTATGCTCAGTTCTCATACGGCATACATAGAWATACTGGACCACAGGCACAGCTAGAGATCAATCAAAACGGTCAGTATCTATATGTCATAGACGTGCCGACAGCAGTAGAGCTACGCAACCAATGTGTAAGCCGTGGTAACCAAAAGTCACTCGTCTACAGATTGGTCTGGTCTGCCCATAAAATCGCAATATTGGCTTTCCGTTTGTTTCAATGGTGTAATGGCAACGATGTCAACGATGAAACTGCCAACAATTTCAGACGACATATCTATAGATTTGGAAATCAATTTATGGTACAAATTGSTAGAGCTGTGAGATCAGACAAAATCTACAAGATTTCTATCGTTCACAGAGAAGCCATGACTCATTTGCCACTAAATAATCCTTTGGATCCATTCAGGCAACCGCTTCTTCCCGAAGATGTCGAACAGGCACCAGATATTGACATTCAGAATGTCCAACAATTGATGGACAGAATCAATGAGTATATCGATAGAGTCAACGGTAGTCAACTGTTTACCCGAAACTGGGGACAGACTTTCGACAATATGGCCAGTCAACAGACATCGATGCCCATTGAAGATCTAGCAGTGGACGAWGAAGATCTAGAAGTGGGCGATGAAGCTCTAGCAGTGAACGATGAGATCAATCATACGATCCGTCTGACAAACCAACAAGAATTCAATGTAAATTATSRGTTATATTTTATTCGAGAACATCGAATCAAATTTTCTGTTRSCTCRCAAGCATTTACAGATWTAGTTGGARGGGAAGTATATTTAGYAGAAGTCCCCGATTGGCCGTCATTGGTCGTCGAGCGAAACTTAAACTTCCCGCTACATAGTCACGGTCTGGCCGGCAGCTATCACAACGATCCCGTCCAAGGAGGCAACAATGGATTTCAAGTGATGACAATCAACTTTCCCGACGTTGTTGGACTCAATGAGCGCCGACTTTATTTTGTGAACCGCGAGATGGCTATGGAATTGAGAGGTCTGTTTGAATTGGAACAAGTGGTTGAACAATACCATCAATGGTTCAATGAATTCATTCAACGTTCCCGTGAGCTCTGCGATCTGCGCCTATGGTATCGTTTGGCCGGTCATTTAGGAGCCGAACCAGAATTGCTGCCAAATATTCAGCTCTGCGCCCAAAGACTGTTTGCAATACCCGCACCACTGTTCAGAAATTATCAGATTATCCATCGTCTCGAACAGGTATGGAATTTCGCTTTTCTCGTTCCCAATGAACAACAACASGAACACAAACTTCAACTAATGAAAACACATRTCWGTATTTATTCGGCAGAAATACATCAAAAGAGAGAATATAAGAAAAAAGATTCGGAAGAAACAGRAGGGGCGGAAACGTCGGGAAAATCAAAAAAACTAAAAACATAGTAATTGTAAAACACAAGTAAAACAGTGCAATCAAATAAAGTAATTATTCAATCAATTGAAAAGTAATTTAAATATAAATTTTTAAGGTATTAACATATTTTTAAAATTATTTATTTATATTAACATTATATAAGACGTGAGTTAGGGTTTATTTTTAATGCGATTGGAGTTATAGTATAGTTATTTAATAGTAATTAATTAAATTAAATGAAAATCTGTTATTACAGTACTGAATAACATTTATATCAGTATTACATTAAATATATACGGTATATATATATATAATTATTAGGCCACTGGGGTAAAACCTAAAAATCTCGATGTCAAGGGGGTAAATGGCCTTATTTCCTACATCCTTTCGCAACCCTGATATATATAAACAAACTATTAATTAAATTGTATTAATTTATTTTATTAGTATAAATAAATCTTTTATTACACAATACTATATAACATTTATATCAATATTACATTAATTTACATTATATTTATACAGTTTGATATCGTGGCTATTTTCGATAGACTACTGAAACAAAACAGAAATTTATTAAAAAGTTCGCTGTTTTTTGAAAATAATAATTAATAAGAAATAGAAAAATTTAAAATAAAAAACAATTATATTTTTATAAATTATGAAAAAATTAAAAAAAGTTAAACAATAGATTAACGAGAAGTGAACAACAATTAGTAGACAAAAAAAGTTATCACAAATACCAGACAATTACATTCATCGACTACAAGAATATCATTTTGGGAATACAATGGCTGAACCACATCATCAACAACAACAACAAGTGGTGGCAGTTATGCCAAACGAACAACAGATTACAACCATTTGGAATGCGATTACACCTATTCTTACGGAACCAGTAGTCGGTGTACGGGAATATAATGTCATTGGTCAGGGATATCCATGGATCAATATGACACAAAATACAAACCAACAGTTGGCAACTATCAACTGGAACTAGTAATCAAATAATTGTCTTCGAATATGGCGACATCAGAAGCGTCCGATTAGGCGATGAATACAGAGTCCGAGCCAGACCTGTCGATTACGACAATAACGGTCAACGACAGTGGTATCCGGTTGAGTGCTTTTACACACGAAGTATCTATTTGGCACTGTTCTCATACGGCATACATAGCTTTAGTGGACSGCAGGCACAGCTGGACATCACTCAAAACGGTCAGTATCTATATGTCATAGAAGAGCGGACAGCAGTAGAGCTACGCAACCAATGTGTAAGCCGTGGTAACCAAAAGTCACTCGTCTACAGATTGGTCTGGTCTGCCCATAAAATCGCAATATTGGCTTTCCGTTTGTTTCAATGGTGTAATGGCAACGATGTGAACGATGAAACTGCCAACAATTTCAGACGACATATCTATAAATTTGGAAATCAATTTATGGTACAAATTGGTAGAGCTGTGAGATCAGAGACAATCTACAAGAATTCTATSGTTCACAGAGAAGGCATGACTTATTTGCCACTAAATAATCCTTTGGATCCATTCAGGCAACCGCTTCTTCCCGAAGATGTCGAACAGACTCCAGATATTGACATTCAGAATGTCCAACAATTGATAAACAGAATCAATGAGTATATCGATAGAGTAAATGCTAGTCAACTGTTTACCCGAAACTGGGGACAGACTTTCAACGAGATGGCCAGTCAACAGACATCGATGCCCATAGGAGACGAAGAGTAYTACGAAGTAGTCARTCAGATGATCCGTCTGCCAAATCAACCGGAATTCAATGTATCGTATACTCCATATGTCGTTGCAGATGAAAGAATTAGATTTTCTGTTCGCTCGCAAGTGTTTGCAGATTTWGTTGGACGGGAAGTATWCTTAGCAGAAGTTCCCGGCTGGCCATCATTGGTCGTCGAGCGTCACGCAAAYTTCCCGCTACATAGTCACGGTCTGGCCGGTAGCTATTACGACGATCCAMWCCAWTCCGGKAACAATGGATTTCAAGTAATGACACTCAACTTTCCAGACGTTGCTGGACTTAATCARCGGAGGCTTTATTTTGTGAACCGCGCGATGGCTATGGAATTAAGACGTCTGTTTGAATTGGATCAAATGGTTCAACAATACCATCAATGGTTTATTGAATTCACTCAACGTTCCCGTGAGCTCTGCGATCTGCGTCTATTGGTATCGTCTGGCCGGTCATTTAGGAGCCGAACCCAATTGGCTGCCAAACATTCAGCTCTGCGCCCAACGATTGTTTGCAATACCCGCACCACTGTTCGGAAATTATCAGATTATCCATCTTCTCGAACAGGTATGGAATTTCGGTTTACTCGTTCCCAATGAACAACAACAGGAACATAAGSTTCAACTATTAAAAACAAGTATGRCTATTTACACGGGAAAAATGYCTGAAAAGAGAGCATTAAAAAAGGATGAAAAAGAGGGTTCGGGAGTGACGGGAAAGTCGGGAACATCGAAAAAGCAACGAACAAATTAATTGGAAAACACTAGTTTTAAAGGTATAAACATTTTGTAAAAATTATTTATTTATTAACATTATATATATATAGACTACAGTATTATTATGGCTAAATCCTAGTTGAACTACCGGAGAGAAAAATTTGTTTTTTCAACGGAAAACTTATCTTTGGGTCCTAAAATATATTATATTGTTATGAATTGGTCGTGCTTGGTACTTTTTGGCACCATATATTGACACGTCCTGGTCCCAATCAGCGCCACCAAACCGTCCTTTTCGCCACCAGAGCCATCACAGGTTTATGTCTGCCGGTCCATCACATACACGTCCGAGGGGGGAGGGGGTTTCTATGCCGGTCTAACCGGGAGGGTGTCTATTGGCCCCCGTAGTCGGCTACCGCCGACTACGGTGGCCAATACCTACGGTACTACTACTTAAAACTTACGTTAATCAATCACGTCCAAAAATTACGTAAAGTATTAAAAGGTAAGTTTTATTAACAATTAAAAAGTTATTACAACTCTTCAAACTGAAGTGAGTCTTTAACATAATTTGACTCGATTTATATATGATTTTCATTTCCTGTTTTCAAGGGTATGTATGATTTTATTTTATTTTATTTTTCAAGTTTTTGATTATTATTTAATTTTTAAAATTATGTCTAACTATTTTCTGTGTAACTTAAAATGTGATTATTTTGTGATATTTTATTTTCTGTGATGATGTGTGCTAAAATTTTCCCGGTGTACATAAATTTTTGCTACAATATTAGTATTTTTTGCTGTGATATATAATTTTTATTTATTATCTATTTTTAAAATCTAATTTTTCTAGTCATCAATAAAATCAGTATTAACTTATTGTATATATCAGCATTTCTTTCTAGTCAACTTCCGGTCAACTTATTTTGGTCAGTATTTATTTGTATATATATATTTATTTATTTTCTACACTCTATTTATTTAAAATATCTGTTATTGTATATTATAACTTTTTATGTGATATATATATATGTAATACATATGTGATATTTTTTAATTGTGATATTTTTATTTGTGATAGACCTGTGGTCACTACCAATACTAGTCTGAATACTAGTCAACGGCGACTATGTTATATTGTATATATTTATTTTGTTTTATTTATTGTTACAACTATCTGTGATATTTTTCATATGTGAGAAGTGGTCCTAAAGGTTAGGTCACTTCAAGGCCTAATTTTTTATTTATTTTAAAAGTTAGGCCACATGAAGGCCTAACCTTTTAAAGTGGTTGTATTGAACCCGGTGACCAAACTACCCGATAGTAGGCTAACATATGTTAGCCAATCTGTTACCGGTGACCTTGATATAAGTATAATGTTTTGTATATATATTTTAATTATTTTTATTTACTATTATAAATACTTTGTCTGTGATAAAATCTAGTCATTTATTACACACCTTCCCACCGAATAAAAAGAATTTTTATGCTTAAAAATTCTTAAAGTCGAGTCAATTTAGTGTTATTACAAATGTTAATAAAATTATAAATATTAAATTATTTGTATCCCAATGATTATATATAATATCCCGTAAATATAGTAAACATTTATATGTAGTAATTTATTTTAAATGATGTTTTTGTCCAAATTTTGGCTATCAACATCTTGAACATTATTATCCATGGGTGTAACCTCAACCATATTTTCAACCGGATCCGGTATATCTATAGAGGGTATCATTTCGGCATGCCATTGTTTTAAATGTCTGATGTTTTTAACCCTAATTAACCGCGGATTTCCAACCATCCGGATCCTGTAGACCAACGGCGACATCTTTTCTATGATCTCCCATGGTCCACTCCATTGGGATATAAGTTTTTCACTCATTCCCGGTATACGTTTCGGTGAATAAAGGGCGACTTTATCCGAAACTTCAAATTGAATGTCGCGACGTTTTTTATCATAAATTTCTTTCATTTTTATTTGTGAATTTAATATATTTTGTTTCGCAATTGCTTTGATTTGAGTAAATAATTCTTGAAACTCTTGTCCAATTTCATCGCCAATTATTGGTAATGCAATATCAATTGGGAGCACCGGTTCTCTCCCATATACCAGTCTAAACGGCGAAAACCCCGTAGACTTTTGAACACTTATGTTATAACAAAAAGTAATATCTGATAAAAATTGATCCCAATTATCAACATTATCATTAACATAATTACGTAACATTCTTGTCACAGTTCCACAAGCTTTTTCAGCCAACCCATTGCTTTGTGGGGAATAACTACTAACATGTAGTTGTTTTGTTTGACATTCATTAAATGTCTGTTTCATTTTTTCTGAGATAAAATTTTTGGCATTATCTGTTATAACGTATTTGATTATGCCGTGTTTAGGAATTATCTCTGTTTTAAACCATTCGCTTATTTTTGTAGCTCTTATGTGATTCACTGCTTTGGTTTCCAACCATTTGGTAAACAAATCAATAAATACAATAACATATTTATTATTTCCTGGTTTAGTCTGGGTAAACGGGCCAAGAATATCCAGACCACACTTCTCAAATGGGGATAGTGGTTCTATTGGTTGTAAGAGACCTTTATTACCACTATAGTCTCGTTTATTTATTTGACATATTTTGCAATTTTTAATAAATTGCTTAATTGCTTTATCCATTTTTGGAAAATAAAATCTATTTTTCATTTTAAACATTGTTTTCATTTCACCTAAATGACCTCCATAACTTGGGTCATTGTGAAAAGTTTCCAGTAATTGTCTTCTCATTTCAAATGGTATACATAATAACATTATAGGTCTATTCAAATTATTAAAAACTTTTTTGTATAATATTTCATTTTTTAATTCAAAATTTTTATTTTTATTAGTAGTATTTGATAAGGATTTTATTATTGCCTTACACCACGGGTCTGTTCTTTGTTGTTCCACAATATTTATTTTTTCTATGTAATATATCTCGTCTCTATTTGGCTTTTCTATTGGATTTCGAGATAATATATCGGCATTTTGATGTTTAATACCTGGTTTATATTTTATATACATCTCGTATTCTGACAATTGAATAGCCCATCTAATCAATCTACCATTAGGATTTTTAACATTCATTAGCCAAATTAGTGGATTATGATCTGTGAATAAACTGAATTTCCTACCGTATATAAAATTACGATATTTTTCTAATGCATACATTAGTGCACGACATTCCTTTTCAGTAACAGAATAATTCAATTCAGCCTTATTAAACAATTTACTGTTGTATGAAATGACAACATGTTTGCCATTTTGGATCTGTCCCAAGATTGCAGACATTCCATAATAACATGCATCAGTAAATATTTCGTTTTCACAATTTTCATCGAATTGTGCTAGTACCGGTTCACTTGTAAGTGATAGTTTTAGTGTTTCAAAGGCATTGATACAGTTACTATCAAAATCAAATTTTACATTTTTCTTTAATAAATTTGTCAAAGGTGCGGCCACTAATGAGAAATTTGGAACAAAATCTCTGTAGTAACCACAAAGTCCGAGAAAACTCATAATTTCTTTTTTATTTTGTGGTATTTTGAATTGTTGTACAGAAGCGATTTTATCTGGATTCGGTTTAATTGTGTTTTGTGATATTACATGTCCTAAATATAGTACTTCATTGTAAGCAAATTTGCATTTTTCACTCTGTAATCGTAAATCATATTTTCTTATTTTATTTAAAACGATTTCCAGATGTTCCATGTGTATGTCAAAAGTTTGTGAGTAAATTATAATGTCATCTAAATAGACAGTTAAAAATTTGTATAACTCCTCCTTAAAAACTGTTTGCATATAGCGTTGAAACGTTAATGGAGCATTTTTCAGCCCAAATGGCATTGAAATATAGTTGTACAAACCATCGGCAGTTATAAAAGCTGTCTTATTTTTATCTTCTTCTTTGATTTTCACCTGATAATAACCACTTAAGAGGTCTAAAGTTGAATAAAATTTAGCACCTGATAGAGAATGTAAGGCGTCATTTATAAGTGGTAAAGGATGACTATCACTTATTGTGACTTTGTTAAGTTTTCGATAATCAACACACATTCTCTGTTTACCGTTTTTCTTTTTTACTAAAACAACAGGAAAAGAATACGGACTATAAGATTTTTCTATAACACCAGCACTAAGTTGTTCATCAATCATTTCTCTTATAAGTTTTTGTTCTTCAGGTGATCGTTGATAATAGCGTAATTTAATCGGTGTTTCTGTGGTCAACTTTATTTCATGTTCGACCCCGACAGCAGTTCCTATAGAGTCAATAGAGTTGCCAAATAAATCTTTATTTTTGAACAATAAATTTTGGCATCTGAGAAACTGATCAGTATTGTCAACGCCGATATCAAATGAATAATTTAAATTATTATTATCATTATTATCTTGAATTTCGACAAAGTTACACTCTTGTATTTCAATTAAATCATTAATAGTATATATCGTGCCAATAGTCATATCAGTGTATAAATAAATTTTAATTGAATTAGGATTAAATATTGGAATTACACAATTGGGGTCAATATTAATTATTTTATGAATTAATTTTAAATTGTATTCAGTCATTAAACTTTTATTAGGTTTAAAATAACCATATTGGATTGATTTTGAGGTATAAACATTGACAAACTTTATTGTTTTGGCGGGAATTTCAATATCATTTTGTAGTTTTACTTTAAATTTATTATCAATATTTAAATAATTTGGTGAAATAAAATCATCAATATTTACATCAAAATTGATTTGTATTTTTGCTTTTCGACAAAAATCAATTCCCAGTAATAAATCTCTTTTTGGCTTATCGATAACATAAAATTTTTGTAAATAAATTTCGTTTTCATAAGTAATTTCTAATTTAACAGACATGTTTAAATTTATTATTGATTTATCAATAAATGAAACTGGAGTTTTGTGTTTATAGTTAGGAGTAACATTTAGTCTATCTACTATTTGTTTTGAAATCAAACTAAAAGTTGCTCCGGTATCGATTATTGCTTTTAATGGTATATTATTAATTTTGACAGGTATTTTTAATAGGCTTTGAGATTGAGGAGAGAGCGTTTGATCGGTTACGACGAAATTTAGCTCTCCTGATTTCGCCGGCTGTCGTTTCCCTGATTATTGGTAGTCTGTTTGACAGGACAATCTCTAATGAAGTGATTAGGATCTCCACACCGATAACATTTAAAAGCTTCTTTCTTGTACTTTCTTTCATAACTTTCCGAATTACTCTGTCTCTGATTATTGTTGTTTCGTTGATAATTATCTTGTTGGGTATTGTTGCCATTGTTGTTTTTATTTAAAAACATTGATTTTAAATCCATTAGCGTTTTGTTAATAGTTTCTATTTCTGAGTCTCTTTTTTGACGATAGTTTTGGTCATAATTGTTTTGTCGATAATTTCTGTTATAATTTCTCTCATAACTGAAATTTTGTCGGTTGTGTTGTGATGTTTGATTGTTTTGTCCTTTATAAGTTTTGTTAACATTTGGAGTTTCAGTATATTTTTGCTTTTTATTGGCTTCAGTTGAATAGACGTGTAGATCATTAACACATTTTACGAGCTCTCTTAATTCTTCCCTATTAGTTGGTCGTTTTGTTATCATTAATTCCAGTGTTTTATTTTTTAATTCATCATTCAAACCATTAAATAAATGAGCCATTTTTTGATCTTCTTCTAAATCATCAGCCATTAAAGTAATAAACTTTTCCTTGTCTTCCCAATAAGTCATAAAATCTCTATTTCCTTGTTTATTTCTGTTTAATGCATTTTGAATCATTAAAGTGTCCAATGAGTTTGTAAATCGTCTTATTAGGGCATCCTGAAAAGTATCCCAGGTCATACTCTCGGTTGACACACTTAATGCCCAATCCAATGCGGGTCCTTCGAGTTCGCCAATGACTCTCAAAACTCTCATTTCATTGTCCCATAAATAAGCTGCTGCCGTCCTATTGAAATATCGAAGCCAGGCTCTAGGGTTTGAACGGCCGTCAAATTTCAATGATGGCATAAATGGGGTAAGAAATCGGGTATAATTTTCACGCGGCAGTGTTTGATATAGCGTAGAAGACTGAAATGGTTTAGTTTGAGATTGTATATCGTGTCTACCAATATCATCAACAGAACCAGCAAAATAACTGTTTGATCCCATATCTTCTAGATTTGGGTAAATCATTTTGTTGTCTTTATTTTCTGTCATTGGTTTACTAAACATTTTAATAAATAATTTAACTCTGATATTAGTTTTTTTTATGATTTTATTTTAAATTTTAATTCAAATAGTAGTACAGCATTGATTTATATTCATGATTCATAGAAAAACATTTATATAAAGGTATCTAAACTAAGTGTTTCTTCTTCAGCAATACTGCTTAGATTGGAGCGTGTACTTGGACCGGCTGGATAAGGTATGACTTGTAGGTAGGCTTTGTCATAATTATTAATTATTTTCAACGATTTTGGTGATTTATGTCCACTGTCCCAGTTGATGTTCTTTATGGGTACTTTCAATTCGTGATAGTTATCTCGTATTCGTTTTCCTTTATTATCGACACTAATTAATTTTAATTCTTTGATTCCTAAAAGAAGTGTTTGATTATTTTTTCTTATTGTATACATAATTTGTGGTGTGCTATCAACAATAATATGTGATACAGAATTGTTTTTAACTTTATTACTGATTGGTATACGGATGTATATGTTTTCTATTGTTTTATGTGCAAAATATCTGGTTTTGTTTATTATGGTTAGTCTTAAATAAAATTTTACATTGTGTTCATTAGGATTATAGTTTATTTCGCCTGAGTGCACACTTATTACAACTTTACGGAAACATTTTGTAGTTAAGAACAAAACAAACAATATTGTAAAAATAATAACCATTACAATTTTCAATATCCATGAGATTGCCTGAACATCTTCGAGTACTTCAATTGTTACATCCGGAAAAATCTTTACATCAGGAATTAAATTAATAGCCCATGCATGTGCTGGTCTCGGTATTACAATAACACCGACACCCATAACGCCGAACATTCTAGTATAAGTGAAAGTACCAAATATAACTAATAAAGTAGTTGTTAATTGAAGAACATCAGTTACTAATGCAAACAAACTCCAAAAAGATGAGCCATACGAATATCTTTTTATTTTGCTTTCATGTTCTTTTAATTTTACTTGAATTAATTCAGTCATTTCTATTGTCTGTTTAGCAATTTTAGACAATTGGTCATTATTTAATTCTACTCTAAGATTTTCCCATTTCTTATTGTCTAATACAAAATTGTTTAATTTAAAATCTAATTGCATTGATTTTAAATATTTACTAATAGGTGTTATTATATTTGATTCATAAGAATATGTTTGTAGGTATGTATTATCGTTTTCTGGTCTTTTAAATGGTCCAAATAATTTTTGTTTCGTTGCTGGAACAAAAACTTCACATTCAGCTGGTATTGAAATAATTGTACACCATTCACTTAATAAGTGTTTTATTGCTTTATTTGTTTGGGGACATGTCTCATAATATTCCTTAGCTATACCTTTATGTATTGCGTATTGATGCGATGAGACTTGAATTACCTTATATTCTGAACTTTGTTTTTGTTTAAATTGACAATTTTTTATAATTTCATCTTTATTCCAGAGATGTATAGCATAAGTACAAGCAGATGGTGCTTTTAAAACAGTAGATTTAAAAGTATAAAATAACTTAGCTTGTGATGTTTCATATACTGAGAAATGGCTTAGGTCACATTCATCAACGATCTCACCAGTGACAGTATTAACTAGCCATGAGTTGGCTGGTAGATCAAAAGAAATTAATCTACTATCGGAAGAACCGGAAATAAAACAGCTATCTGTTTCACAGGTAAATGGATGAGCTGTTGGTGTCATTATGTCATATATGTTCTGGTTATTTTTTCTAATTATTGGTACCTTTAGCTTAATAAATATTTCATATGTATTTTCTTTTTTTATTACAATATGTTCGACAAGTTTTAATTTATAAAATAAAACTCTTTGATTGTTAGGTATTCCAATATCGTAATCCACACCAATTGCAGCTTGAATTTTAGATATGATTTCATCTAATTGTTTTAGATCGATCAGATCACGTGATAACTGGCCAGATGATAATTGAATTAATATTTGATCCCAAAACTGAATTTCTTCTATTTTTATGAATCCTATTGTTTGATAATAATCTAGAAGTTTCATGGCGTTTACATAGTCTCCAATTAAATTGAATCCTTTTTGTGTCTCTTTCTGTAGTTTATAAATTTCAGAATTCAAATAAGTTGACATTTTATCCAATGAATCCTTTGTTGTTTCTGTTATTAATTTTAATTTGTTATCAACTGCATCAAATCTCTGATTGTTTAGTTTTGCCAAACCCATTAAATAGTTAGATAGATATACAAATTTTTCGTTTGTAACTAACATCTGTTCTTCCAAAGCGGTGATTTTGTTTTTAATATTTTCATTATTTTTATTGCTAAAAAAATAACTTGTACCTACACTAACACCCAGGGCTATAAATGAACTAATCAAAACGGTAAATAATTCTCGTTTACCTCTACTGTGTTTTTCAATAAATGCCGTTAGTTTCTTTTTATAAAAAGTTTCAATGTGTTGTATTTGATCAGTGTACAATGTTTGGGTTTTCAAACACATATCAATTGTATTTGCATCATACTGGGGTTTACCATTGTCATTCGCTCTAAGACCCGATTCTTTACATAAATCTTCAAGTTCATTTTGAAAGTCATAAAATATACTTTCATCCATACTTGTTGAAAATTTTATAAACTGAGTAAAATAGTCATTTATAATTAATGCTTTTCCATTGTTTGTGAAATGTAATCCGTGACTTGCAAAGTTTACAACATTTGTATTGTTAGTAAATATTTCTATTGGTTTTTCATCGCTTTGTTTCCTAAAATACATAGAATAATCGTCGCCACTATCTCTTTTGTATCTTTTCAAAGGTATTAGCTGTGGTTTATCATTAATTTTTGATTGTATTTGTGTAATTTCATTAATAATTAACAGAAACAAAATAAACTTTTGTTTCAACATCTATTATAAAAAATAAAATAAATTAGATAAATAAATTTTTCAATAAATCATTTTTATTTAATATTAAATTCATGGGTAAGGGAATCTTTATATATAATAAATTTTGTGGTAATATTCTCGATGGACTCTGAAAGCGGCATTGGTTTTGGCTTCTCTATTGCTTTGTCCTATTCCGGTTACAGTGATATCGAGTGCGGTTATTGTTATGTTGTAATATTTCTTCCTACGCTTTTCAATCTTAGTTGATGTATAAGTAATATTATATGCTTCACATAAACGTTTGACAATATTCAAAGGATTAAATTTAAAGACATTTAATTGACGTTGCCTGTTGTTTCTTATATATCGGAATTCATCTAACTCAAGCTCTTTTGGTGATATCCATGCAGGTGTTGGAATTCCATTTACACGTATGACTCGCATTCTATAAGTATATTTTATTAGTATTTTTTTATTAATTAATTTTATTTTATTTATTTATTATTTATTTTTTTATTCTAATATATATATATTTTTAAATATTTTATTTAGTATTGTTTTATTAAATTTTATGAGAACAGACATAAGTTATCATATTGGGTTGTATATAATTATAAGGGAATTTTTCTTTAAACAGAGGTCGGCATCTGAAGCAGCAAGTACGGCCACTACGAGGAATTCTTCGAAGTGTGAGGTTTCCATTACGATAACCGACTAGCAGGTAGAGATGAAATTGGTGTGATTGTAGATAAGTGATTGCAGTAACCGGCTCGTCATTTGTTTGAATAATTGTCAACATCATAAGATCCAACTCACATGAGAATAGTTGCACAAAGCCATCAGTTTGAGTGATAACCAAACAGCTATTAGATGTGTTTATGTCGGCAATAGTTCCTCCACGAATAGTTAAGAAGTCACGTTCCGGTGGTGCCAAATGCATTTTATCGATTTCAAACATAGTCACGTAATGTCGTAAATGAATGGAATCGAAAGTTCTTACTTTTGTGATGTATATATATTGAGATGTGTATGTTGACATCATTCCATAATTAGTATTAATCAGATACTCTTGTTTCCACAAAATTTGAATTTCCATATTGTTATGATTAAAGCGACTGACGTGAAATAATGCACCATAATGATCATTTGTCATATATAAATAGATGTGCCATCGATTATCAGGTACTGTTTGGTCACCACAGAAGAAAAAACAACAGTTTTCCACGGGTTCATTGAGAGATATGCGTCGAATAAAATCAAAGCTAACACCAAATTGATGAGTCATTTCATAGATATTTCCCATGGTGTCAACAAATATTGCACCAATCGGCGTCTCCATAAGAGTAGATGCAATACGATTTGTGTGGTGATACGTAAAATTGCGATCGTCATTATTCTCATGATAGGCGAGTCCACAAATGCTATAGTCGCTAACGGCAAAAAATATAATTTCACTTATATTAAAATCGCTTGTGACGTTCCACGGAAATTCGGCAGCCGGGCTCAGAGTTTTAGTATTGATGCCAATTATTGGTTCGTCGGTTGCGTTATATAAACGAAGCAAATCAAGTGTGACACGGACGTAGACGGCAATTGATCCATTTTTGTAACCAACCACAAAGATTTCATTGGCGGGATAGATGATAGAAACAGCAACTCCAAGAGAAAAAGTTTCCAAATCGGCTCTCGGCAGTTGTATTGGCGTCATGTTGTCCTCATTAATAGTCAGCGGCGTCCATTCGTCCTCAAAGATCTCTCCTGTTTGCACTTCTGTCATCCACGCCATAAAGTCGTTCGTTGAATCAGCAAACGCGGTTGTGTTATCGGCCATTTTCTGAAAAAATTTAAGCATTAATGCCACCCGCAAGATCACACTCGCAGTCGACACTAAAGCTAGCCATGGAGTGGGGTCGGGTCGTACTTCGATCCCTTTTTCCAGCCACCATTGTTATGAATTGGTCGTGCTTGGTACTTTTTGGCACCATATATTGACACGTCCTGGTCCCAATCAGCGCCACCAAACCGTCCTTTTCGCCACCAGAGCCATCACAGGTTTATGTCTGCCGGTCCATCACATACACGTCCGAGGGGGGAAGGGGGGGTTTCTATGCCGGTCTAACCGGGAGGGTGTCTATTGGCCCCCGTAGTTGGCTACCGCCGACTACGGTGGCCAATACCTACGGTACTACTACTTAAAACTTACGTTAATCAATCACGTCCAAAAATTACGTAAAGTATTAAAAGGTAAGTTTTATTAACAATTAAAAAGTTATTACAACTCTTCAAACTGAAGTGAGTCTTTAACATAATTTGACTCGATTTATATATGATTTTCATTTCCTGTTTTCAAGGGTATGTATGATTTTATTTTATTTTATTTTTCAAGTTTTTGATTATTATTTAATTTTTAAAATTATGTCTAACTATTTTCTGTGTAACTTAAAATGTGATTATTTTGTGATATTTTATTTTCTGTGATGATGTGTGCTAAAATTTTCCCGGTGTACATAAATTTTTGCTACAATATTAGTATTTTTTGCTGTGATATATAATTTTTATTTATTATCTATTTTTAAAATCTAATTTTTCTAGTCATCAATAAAATCAGTATTAACTTATTGTATATATCAGCATTTCTTTCTAGTCAACTTCCGGTCAACTTATTTTGGTCAGTATTTATTTGTATATATATATTTATTTATTTTCTACACTCTATTTATTTAAAATATCTGTTATTGTATATTATAACTTTTTATGTGATATATATATATGTAATACATATGTGATATTTTTTAATTGTGATATTTTTATTTGTGATAGACCTGTGGTCACTACCAATACTAGTCTGAATACTAGTCAACGGCGACTATGTTATATTGTATATATTTATTTTGTTTTATTTATTGTTACAACTATCTGTGATATTTTTCATATGTGAGAAGTGGTCCTAAAGGTTAGGTCACTTCAAGGCCTAATTTTTTATTTATTTTAAAAGTTAGGCCACATGAAGGCCTAACCTTTTAAAGTGGTTGTATTGAACCCGGTGACCAAACTACCCGATAGTAGGCTAACATATGTTAGCCAATCTGTTACCGGTGACCTTGATATAAGTATAATGTTTTGTATATATATTTTAATTATTTTTATTTACTATTATAAATACTTTGTCTGTGATAAAATCTAGTCATTTATTACAATATAATAAAAATAAAAGTGCGGAAACACCTATAACCTACTCAAATCTATCATAACATACCTGACCTAACATCACATTATAATTCAAAGTTTAATACACAAAAACATCAAAAATTCTATAAGCGCGAGAATTTTTTTTATTTTGTTTATAATAATATATATTATTATACATTATATTAATAATCCAGAGAAATAAAAATACTTATTAATGTTTGCAATTAAAAATCAATTATTTAGTTTAGGTTACTATTAAAAATTAGGTTAGGTTGCGGATCGAACACCAGGTTAGGTAACGGAGCGAACACTAATACATTAGGTTAGGTTAAGTTAACATTTGTGTAATACCATTATAATTAGGTTAAGGTTGCGGATCGAACACCAGGTTAGGTAACGGAGCGAACACTAATACATTAGGTTAGGTTAAGTTAACATTTGTGTAATACCATTATAATTAGGTTAAGGTTGCGGATCGAACACCAGGTTAGGTAACGGAGCGAACACTAATACATTAGGTTAGGTTAAGTTAACATTTGTGTAATACCATTATAATTAGGTTAAGGTTGCGGATCGAACACCAGGTTAGGTAACGGAGCGAACACTAATACATTAGGTTAGGTTAAGTTAACATTTGTGTAATACCATTATAATTAGGTTAAACCCAATAGTGTATATTATAATTTAGGCTATTATGAAAATTAAGATTTAGTTCATTTAATTTTTTGTCATTATATTTTTTTGTTAATAATTTATATTATTATTCTCGCGCTAATATTTATGTTTATTAAATTATATTTTTTAAAGTTTGTTATATTTATGCTATGTTTATGTAGGTTAGGTCAGGTATGTTATAATAGATTTGAGTAGGTTATGGATTTTTCCGCACTTTTATTTTTATTACATAAAATTTTTTAGGACCCAAAGATAGGTTTTCCGTTGAAAAAATTAATTTTTCTCTCCGGTAGTTCAACTAGGAATCGGCCTTTAAAATTATTTATTTATTAACATTATATAAGATACTGTGTTAGTCGTGAGTTAGGGTTTATTAGTATATTTGTAAAGCGATTGGGATTATAGTATAGTATTTTACACATAATTCCCAATCACTGACAACTCAGGCACTGATTATTGTTGACAAATGGTTTCAAAAATTTTATAATAGATTTGAAATACTAATTAATTAACAATAAATGAAAGAATTAAATAATATTACAAATCGTTTAAGTGTTATCTTGATATTAATTGTTTTATTTTATATAGACTAACATAACAAACAAAAATTTGTCATAATTTAATAAAATAGACTTTTAAACAAATTAGTTTTTTTGAAAATAATAAGTAATTATTCACGAGTTTACTGTTAAGATATTCGTCATTACATTTTTTTAAATAATAGTTAATAAACAAAAATTTTAAAAATAAAAAACAATTATACCATTTTATAATTTTTGAAAAAAATAAAAAATTAAACAATAGATTAAATCTGAAATGAATACAAATTAGAAGTAAAAAAACTATAAGAGTTATCACAAACAACAGACAATTACATTCATAGACCACAAGATAATTATTTGGGAATACAATGGCTGAACCACATCATCAACAACAACAACAAGTAGATGTTCTGCCAAACCAACAACAAATTATAGCCATTTTGCATGAGATTACTCCTATTCTCACTGAACCGGTAGTAGGCGTACGGGAACATGATGTCAATGGTCAGGGAAATCCACGGATTAATCTGGCACTAGAAGGAAATCAAAGGTTGGCAATCGCTGGAAATAGTTATCTAATAAATGTAACTTATGTTAGTTATGGTAAAACTAGGGCCAGATTAGGGGACGATTGTAGAGTACGCGGCCGACCTGTCGATTACGACAATACCGATCAGGAACAGTATCCGATTGAACTATCAGTATATCAATCACACTATAGTCCTATTTTTTCTTACGGTATACACAACTTCACTGGACCACAGGCTATGTTCGAGATCAATGAAAACAATGAGTATCTGTATATTATAGACGAGCCGACAGCAGTAGAACTACGCAACCAATGTGTAAGTCATGGAAATCACAAGTCATTGATCTATAGGTTTGTTTTATGTGCCCATAGAATAGCAATATTGGCTTTCCGTTTATATCAATGGTGTGATGGCAACGATGTCAACGATGAAGATGCCAACAGTTTCAGACGACGTGTCTATAGATTGGGAAATCAATTTATGGTACAAATTCGTAGAGCTATTCAATCAAACATAATCTACAAGATTTCTATCGTTCAAAGAGAAGCCATGAATTATTTGCCGATAAATAATCCTTTGGATCCATTCAGGCAACCCCTTCTTCCTGAAGATATCGAACAGGCACCAGATATCGACATTCAGAATGTCCAACAATTGATGGACAGAATCAATGAGTATATCGATAGAGTAAACGCTAGTGAACTGTTTACCCGAAACTGGGAACAGACTTTCAACGAGATGGCCAGTCAACAGACATCGATGCTCATAGAAGATCTAGAGGAAGGCCAAAGTGTCAATCAGATGATCCGTCTGACAAATCATCAGGAATTCAATGTATTGTGTAAGATATATAACGGTACATACCATGAAATTAGGTTTTTATTCCATTCGGACGCGTTTACCGAACAACCAAAACAATATTACTATTTAGCAGTGGTTCCCGGTTGGGACTCATTGGTCGTCGAGCGACAAGGACGCATACCGGTACACAGTCACGGTCTGGCCGGTAGCTATTACGAAGATCCACTCCAATCCGGTAACAATGGATTTCAAGCAATGACACTCACCTTTCCCGACGTTGTTGGACTCAATCAGCGGCGGCTTTATTTTGTGAACCGCGCGATGGCTATGGAATTGAGACGTCTGTTTGAATTGGAACAAGTGGTTGAACAATACCATCAATGGTTCAATGAATTCATTCAACGTTCCCGTGAGCTCTGCGATCTGCGCCTATGGTATCGTCTGGCCGGTCATTTAGGAGCCGAACCCAATTGGCTGCCAAACATTCAGGATTGCTTCCAACGATTGTTTACAATACCCGCACCACTGTTCAGAAATTATCAGATTATCCATCGTCTCGAACAGGTATGGAATTTCGGTTTACTCGTTCCCAATGCACAACAACAGGAACATAAGGTTCAACTAATGAAAATAAAAATTGCTATTTACAAGATTGAATCGTATCGGGTATCGAAAAACACAGAACCAGGAACTTCGGGAGTGTCGGGAACGTCGGGATCGACAAAAAAACAACGAACAAAGTAATTGGAAAACAGAACTAATAATACAGTCTATCAATCAGTCGTACTGTTAGTAAAGATTCAATCAACTAATAAAAAATAGATAGAAATATAACATCAGTTTTAAGGTTTAAAAATATTGTAATTATTTATTTACAACTTTATATATAAAATTTATATATACTGTATATCTATTACTATATGTATACCAGTATACCTGTATAAGAAGATTTGTTTTATTGATTTGATCTATTAGATTTGTAGAATAATTGTAGAAATAACTTATTGTTGAATTTAAAATATTGATATAATTTTTTTTAGTATAAATAAATCTGTTATTAAAAAATTATTATTAATGTCATACATAATGTTGGTATCAGAACAGCCAGATTAGGCAACAATTTGCAGAATCCGCGGCCGACCTGTCGATTACGATACTAACGGCCAACGACAGTGGCATCCGGTTGTCTGACTTAGCTGTCCGACGCCGGGACCCATTTTATGTTGTGCACTGATCTCTCAAACTACACCAAAATTGCCGAATCCTAGTTGGCGTACAAACTGAATATTGAGCCACAGTTCACCAGGCCTTTCTTCCCTAACATACCTAAGCAGTTTATCGGGTAACGACTTTCCCCGTGCTTTCCATAGCCGATAATCTTTGTCAAACATAGACTGGTCGGTCCATAATTGATCCCAATTGGGCGGTCTCTGTATTGGTAAGTCATACACAACTTGAACGGGCCGGTCCGTCGCCGATTGTTGTTATTGTCGAGCGGGAATAAAATGAAAAGTAGGTTTAAAGTTTAAATCTATATTATAGAAAGCCAGTAGAAAATTATTTGCCCCAAACCCATCAACACCCATCCAACCAACCACTTCCTAACCTCAAACTCACCCCAAACTAACATTAACTAAATAATAATTAAGTAATAAAACTAACATTTTATATTTGTATGTTATTGTATTGACTGTTAAACAATTTTTTATTTTGCAAATAATAATTAATAAAAGTATATTTTTTCAAATAAAAAACAATTATAATTTTAGAAAAAATTAAAAAAGTTAAATTTTGAAAAGTGAACAGCAAAAGTTATTACAAACATCAGACAATTACATTCATTGACCACAAGAATATCTTTTAAGAATACAATCAATCAGACAAAACAATGGCTGAACCACATCATCAAAAACAACAACCAAAAGTGGCTGTTCTGCCAAACGAACAACAGATTACAACCATTTGGAATGCGATTACACCTATTCTTACTGAACCAGTAGTAGGCGTACGGGAACATGCGGTCAATGGTCAGGGAAATCCATGCATCAATATGGATCAAGCAGGGGAACAACAGTTATCAATAGCCGGAACTAGTTATCCAGTAAATATCAACATTCAATATACAGGCATCAGAAGCGTCGCATTAGGTCATCAGTACAGAGTCTGCGGTCGACCTGTCGATTACGACAATAACGGTCTACAAGAGTGGTATCCGGTTGAGCTATCACTAGCACTAGTTGAATATCGATCACTGTTCTCATACGGCATACTCACCTGCTCTGGAAGACAGGCACAGCTAGAGATCACTGAAGAGATATCTGTCAGTCATAGACGAGCCGACAGCAGTAGAGCTACGCAACCAATGTGTAAGCCGTGATCACCAAAAGTCACTCGTCTACAGATTGGTCTGGTCTGTCTATCGTTCACAGAGAAGGCATGACTTATTTGTCACTAAATAATCCTTTGGATCCATTCAGGCAACCGCTTCTTCCCGAAGATGTCGAACAGGCACCAGATATTGACATTCAAAATGTTCAACAATTGATGGACAGAATCAATGAGTAATTATATGAGTAATCAATTATATCGATAGAGTAAACGCTAGTCAACTGTTTACCCGAAACTGGGGACAGACTTTCAACGATATGGCCAGTCAACAGACATCGATTCCCATAGCAGACCTATATATGGGCCAAAGTGTTAATCAGATGATCCATCTGACAAATCAACAAGAATTCAATGTATTGTATACTCCGTTTGTCGTTCCAGAAGATATAATCAGATTTACTGTTCGCTCGGAAGTGTTTATAGATTTAGTTGGAAGGGAAGTATATTTAGCACAAGTTCCCGGTTGGCCGTCATTGGTCGTCGAGCGAAACTTAACCTTCCCGCTACATAGTCACGGTCTGGCCGGCAGCTATCACAACAATCCCTTTCTAGGCGGTAACGGATTTCAAGTGATGACAATCAACTTTCCAGACGTAGTGGGACTCAATGAGCGCCGACTTTATTTTGTGAACCGCGCGATGGCAATGGAATTGAGAGGTCTGTTTGAATTGGATCAAGTGGTTGTACAATACCATCAATGGTTTATTGAATTCACTCAACGTTCCCGTGAACTCTGCGATCTGCGTCTATGGTATCGTCTGGCCGGTCATTTAGGAGCCGAACCACAATTGCTGCCAAATATTCAGCTCTGCGCCCAACGATTGTTTGCAATACCCGCTCCACTGTTCGGAAAATATCAGATTATCCATCGTCTCGAACAGGTATGGAATTTCGGTTTACTCGTTCCCAATGAACAACAACAGGAACAGAAAGTTCAACTAATGAAAACACATATCGGTGTTTACACGGGGAAAATGTCTGAAAAGAGAGCATTAAAAAAGGATGAAAAAGAGGGTTCGGGAGTGACGGGAAAGTCGGGAACATCGAAAAAGCAACGAACAAATTAATACTAAAACATTTGTTGTAAGTWTTCAATCAATTGAAAAGTAATAAAACACCAGTTTTAAWRGTATAAACATTTTGTAAAAATTATTTATTTATTAACACAATAGAGTATATATACTTTCGTTTATCGCATACTTTCAATACGATTCGCATTCAAGCCGACGCTCACGTATCGGCTCATATGCCGTGCGAACTGGCCGTCCAGTTGTGTCGTGTCCGCATTCAAGGCTACGATCAGGAACTGAGCCAACAGTTGACCTCCGAACTCCAACAATGGCCACTACAGGTTGCCTACGACGACGGCCGAGTCGAAGCCGTTTGTTCGACAAGTGATGACAACGAATGGACTTTGAATGTCAAGAAATCAAATGTTTTCGCTCTTCAGATGTACGCCCGATCGCCGTCTAAGCGATCATTGGTCGACGAATCGGATGTTTGGGCGATTATGAGACCGAATACTGGCCAAATCGGGTCAAACAGTTTACCGCAAAACCAAACGTCTCAATAACTTTTGTTAGCAATAACTAATTGTTTTGTATTATTGTCTATTCTGACACTCCCTCTTCCCCTCTGTCTTCAGGCGAGAACCGCCAACACGTCATCTCCGGTCTGTTCCCTCGTGTTTACGATTAACAACTGCCACTACCTCTGCTGAACGCTTCCTACGAATGCCATCAAACCGTTCAATCGGCGAATCAATTGATATATATATATACAGAAATCAGCAATCATTGGTATTTACGTCTGGATATGGTTGGGAAGTGGTATATGTATGTGTGTGAGATGGGATGGTGAGATAGGGTAGTAAATGGATAGTCTATGGTTGAGGCAACAATTTGCAGAATCCGCGGCCGACCTGTCGATTACGATAATAACGGTCGACGACAGTGGCATCCGGTTGAGGGCACTTACGACGACTTTAATATTTATGCGCTTTTCTCATATAAAGTATACACAGATTCACTGGACAATAGGTTCAGCTGGAGATCAATCATCAAAACGGTCAGTATATGTATATCATAGACGATCAATGTGTAAGTCATGGCAATTAAAAAGTCATTGATCTCTAGGTTTGTTTTGTATGGCCATCGAATAGCAATATTAGCTTTTCGTTTGGCAACCATATATCCGGTACACTCTCACTGTATGGCCGGTAAATATTTTCCATAGACTACTGAAACAAAACATAAAATCTATACAACTATATAATTTGGAAATGTTTATATATTTATATATATCTCTGTCACACTTTTGCGCGTTACAACAATTAAAAATTATTAAAATTAAAATAACGGTTAAATAAAAAGTATTGTTAATTAAACAGTTAGTTTTTTAATTTTATTTATTGTTGCACGTGTAAAGAAAAAAAACATTTAAATTATATTATTGAACGCGAAATTTAAATAATATATTTGTTTTTAGATTGCTTTTTGTTTTTATAATTTTTGTTTTTTGAATTTTTTTTATTAAAACCTGCTCTCACTTACCTGTACTCTCATACCAGTGCTAACATACCAGTGCTTAATTTTTTATGTATTATTGCAACATGCATTACAACTTTTTATTTAAACATTTAATATATTATTTTGAAGGTGTTTATTTTATTAAAAAATGATATTTTACACTAATCGATACAGTATACTAACTAATATTGCATACTTATTGATAATGTACATTAATCGATACTGTATAATAATTTATACTGCATACTAATAGATAATGTACACTAAATCAAAAGCATTTTTTCAAAACAATAAATAGACTTGAATAAATAGTCACAAACGGCCGTTTTTGGGGTCACTAACTATATAACTAAAAAACAGATTTTTTAAATACTTTTAATTATAATAAAACCAGAAAATTAAGTCACATGATTATTACCGGGAAACTAACTAGTTTTTGAAAAAATTAAAAAAGTTAAACAATAGATTATGAGAAGTGAACACAAAATAGTAGACAAAAAAACTACAAGAGTTATCACAAACACCAGACAATTACATTCATTGACCACAAGAATATCATTTTGGGAATACAATGGCTGAACCACATCATCAACAACAACAACAAGTGGTGGCAGTTATGCCAAATGAACAACAGATTACAACCATTTGGAATGCGATTACACCTATACTTAATGAACCAGTAGTAGGMGTACGGGAACATGCGGTCGATGGTCAGGGAAATCCATGGATCAATATGGGACAACTAGGGCAACAACGTTTGGCAATTGCCGGAACTAGTTATCCAGTAAATATCACTGATTATGGCGGCAGAAGAAGCTTCCGATTAGGCGATAATTACAGAGTTCGCGTCGGACAAGTCGATTACGACAATAACGGTCAACAACATTGGTATCCGGTTGAGTGCTGGTACACACAAAGTAACTATATGGCAATATTCTCATATGGCATACATAATTTTAGTGGACCACAGGCACAGCTAGAGATCACTGAAGACGGTCGGTATCTGTCAGTCATAGACGTGCCGACAGCAGTACAGCTACGCAACCAATGTGTAAGCCGTGGTAACCAAAAGTCACTCGTCTACAGATTGGTCTGGTCTGCCCATAAAATCGCAATATTGGCTTTCCGTTTGTTTCAATGGTGTAATGGCAACGATGTCAACGATGAAACTGCCAACAATTTCAGACGACATATCTATAAATTTGGAAATCAATTTATGGTACAAATTGGTAGAGCTGTGAGATCAGACAAAATCTACAAGATTTCTATCGTTTATAGAGAAGGCATGACTTATTTGCCACTAAATAATCCTTTGGATCCATTCAGGCAACCACTTCTTCCCGAAGATGTCGAACAGGCACCAGATATTGACATTCAAAATGTCCAACAATTGATGGACAGAATCAATGAGTATATCGATAGAGTCAACGGTAGTCAACTGTTTACCCGAAATTGGGGACAGACTTTCAATGATATGGCCAGTCAACAGACATCGATGCCCATTGAAGATCTAGCGAATGGGCAAAAGTTCAATAAGAGGATTCGTCTGACAAATCAACATGAATTCATTGTCTCTTATCGGCCATATTTTCTTCCAGAACATCGAATAAGATTTATTGTTCACTCGCAAGTGTTTACAGAAATACAAAATAATCAATTATTTATATCACAAGTTCCCGATTGGTCGTCATTGGTCGTCGAGCGTAACGCAAACTACCCGCTACATAGTCACGGTCTTGCCGGCAGCTATTATAACGATCCCATCCAAAGTGGTAACAATGGATTTCAAGTGATGACTATCAACTTTCCCGACGTTGTTGGACTCAATGGGTGCCGACTTTATTTTATGAACCGCGCGATGGCTATGGAATTGAGAGGTCTGTTTGAATTGGATCAAGTGATTGGACAATACCATCAATGGTTCAATGAATTCATTCAACGTTCCCGTGAGCTCTGCGATCTGCGCCTATGGTATCGTCTGGCCGGTTATTTAGGAGCCGAACCACAATTGCTGCCAAATATTCAGCTCTGCGCCCAACGATTGTTTGCAATACCCGCACCACTGTTCGGAAATTATCAGATTATCCATCGTCTCGAACAGGTATGGAATTTCGGTTTACTCGTTCCCAATGAACAACAACAGGAACATAAGGTTCAACTAATGAAAACACATATCAGTATTTATTCGGGAAAAAAAACGGAAAAAAGAGTATTAAAAAAGGATGGAAAAGAAGGTAAGGGAKCGGCGGGAAAGTCCGGAAAGTCGGGAACATCAAAAAAACAACGAACAAATTAATTTATAAAACATTTAATTTGTTGTAAGGATTCAATCAATTGAAAAGTAATAAAACACTAGTTTTAAAGGTATAAAYTTATTGTAATAAATATATTGTTTATTTTGGTTCTTATTTTTTCTGATTAATGGTCACAAACACCTTTCCATTACATTCATAGACCTCAAGCGATGTCGAYGATGAAGATGTCAATAGTTTCAGACGACGTGTCTATAGATTRGGAAATCAATTTATGGTACAAATTCGTAGAGCTATTCAATTAGACATAATCTACAAGATTTCAATCGTTCAAAGAGAAGCCATGAATTATTTGCCGATAAATAATCCTTTGGATCCATTCAGGCAACCACTTCTTCCYGAAGATATCGAWCAGACACCRGATATCGACATTYAGAATGTCMAACATTCAGGATTGCTTCCAACGATTGTTTGCAATACCCGCACCACTGTTCGGAAATTATCAGATTATCCATCGTCTCGAACAGGTATGGAATTTCGGTTTACTCGTTCCCAATGAACAACAACAGGAACAKRARGTTCAACTAATGAAACAAAAATTTCTATTTACAAGAGTGAATCAGATAAAGAACGGGTATCAAAAAACACAGGACCAGGAACTTCGGGAGTGTCGGGAAAGTCGGGACAGTCGGGATCGACTAAAAAACTACGAACACACTAAAAGTTAAGTCAGTTGATATTTAGTAAAGATTCAATCAATTGAAAASTAATAAAAAAATATATTTTAATGTAAAATAAAGGATTTACGCACAATATAGCCATAAATGTTAATATTGTATAAAYTTATTGTTAAATTTAAATTAGTGATATAAATTTWGTGATTTTTTTAAGTATAAATAAATCTSTTAATAAAATTCTGTATAATATTTACAGTAGTATTAATAGGTTTATTTTTAATAGACTAATGATACAAACAAAAATTATTATTGTCAATGGACTAATAAAATTGACTTTTAAACAAATTAAAAAGTTTTTTTTGAAAGTCTAGATTATAAGGACCCAGTAAAATAAATTGTTTTAATAATTATAAGAAAATATAATTTTTGAAAAAAATAAAAAGTTAACAATAGTTTAATTGAAATAAGAAAAAAAACATTTATTGAAGAAATAATTAATAAAATATTTTATTTTTTGAAAAAATTAGAAACTAAACAATAGTTTATGTAAAATTAACACCAATTACTAAAAACTAAAAGAGTTATCACAAACACCTTTCCATTACATTAACAAATTATTTGGGAAAACAATGGCTGAACCACATCAACAACAACAACAACAACAAGAAGTGGATGTTCTGCCAAACCAACAACAAATTATAGCCGTTTTGCATGAGATTACTCCTATTCTCACTGAACCGGTAGTAGGCGTACGGGAACATGCGGTCGATGGTCAGGGAAATCCATGGATCAATATGGCAGAAGTAGGGCAGCAACGGTTGGCAATCGCTGGAAATAGTTATCCAATCAATATCACTGATAATAAAGGATACAGAAGAGTTGAATTAGGCAACACTTGCAAAGTTCGCGGCCGACCTGTCGATTAYGACAATAATGRTCAACGAGWGTGGTATCCGATTGATATAACATTAAGATTTGGTGAGTATTTTCCTCTATGTTCGTATGGTATACACAGATTCACTGGACCACAGGCTCAGATGGAGATCAATGAAAACGACCGGTATCTGTATATCATAGACGAACCGACAGCTGTAGAACTACGCAACCAATGTGTAAGTCATGGCAATCACAAGTCATTGATATATAGGTTTGTTTTGTGTGCCCATAGAATAGCAATATTGGCTTTTCGTTTATACGAATGGTGTGATGGCAACGATGTCAACGATGAAGATGTCAATAGTTTCAGACGGCGTGTCTATAGATTGGGAAATCAATTTATGGTACAAATTCGTAGAGCTATTCAATCAGACATAATCTACAAGATTTCAATCGTTCAAAGAGAAGCCATGAATTATTTGCCGATAAATAATCCTTTGGATCCATTCAGGCAACCACTTCTTTCCGAAAATGTCGATCAGGCACCGGATATCGACATTCAGAATGTCCAACAATTGGTGGACAGAATCAATGAGTATATCGAAAGAGTAAACGCTAGTCAACTGTTTACCCGAAACTGGGGACAGACTTTCAACGAGATGGCCAGTCAACAGACATCGTTGCCCATACGAAACCTAGAGGTGGGCCAAAGAGTCAATCAGATGATCCGTCTAACAAATCAACMGGAATTCAATGTATTGTGTGAGTTATATGTAGGTATACACAATGAAATTAGGTTTTCAATCCGTTCGGCAGCGTTTAGCGGCATATCTCATCAACAATACAATTTAGTAGAGGTTCCCGGTTGGCAGTCATTGGTAGTCGAGCGACCAGAACRCTTTCCGGTACACAGTCACGGTCTGGCCGGTAGCTTTTACGACATTCCACTCCAATCCGGTAACAATGGATTTCAAGTAATGACTTTAAGCTTTCCAGACGTTGATGGGCTTGAAGAGCGGCGGCTGTATTTTGTAAACCGCGCGATGGCTATGGAATTGAGACGMATGTTTGAATTGGATGAAGTGGTTCAACAATATCATCAATGGTTTATTGAATTCACTCAACGTTCCCGTGAACTCTGCGATCTTCGCCTATGGTATCGTCTGGCCGGTCATTTAGCAGCCGAACCCCATTGGCTGCCAAACATTCAGGATTGCTTCCAACGAYTGTTTGCAATACCCGCACCACTGTTCGRAAATATCAGATTATCCATCGTCTCGAACAGGTATGGAATTTCAGTTTACTCGTTCCCAATGCACAACAACAGGAATATAAAATTCAATTTATGAAAACAAGAATTGCTATTTACAAGAGTGAATCAAATATCAAAGAACAGGTATCAAAAAACACAGAACCAGGAACTTCGGGACAGTCGGGAACGTCGGGACAGTCGGGAACGTTGGGACAGTCGGGAACGTCGGGATCGACAAAAAAACAACGAACAAAGTAAATGGAAAACAGAACTAACAGTACKTTAGTAATGATTCAATCAATTGAAAACTAATAAAAAAAACAGTTTAAATGTATAAAATAACTCAATCACTAATTCACAAATATTATAAAATATTTTAATAACATCTTTATATATACTTAAAAAAAATTCATTTAATTTATATTAATAGTTCAATAATTCAATAACATTTATGGCTCTCTTGTGGAAAGTAAATCCTATACTATCTTCTTATACATTGATATAATATAAATATATAATAGTTGTAAATAATTTTTACAATATTTTTATACCTTAAAACTTATGGTATATTTCTATCAATTGTAATTTTCTTTATAATTACTTTTCAATTAATTACAAACAGTACGACTGACTGTACTGTTAGTTCTGTTTGCCAATTATTTTGTTTTTTTTGTCGATCCCAACTGTCCCGACGTTCCCGACTCCTAAATGACCGGCCAGACGATACCATAGACGCAGATCGCAGAGTTCACGGGAACGTTGAATGAATTCATTGAACCATTGATGGTATTGTTCAACCACTTGTTCCAATTCAAACAGACGACGATTGTTTGTTGGGTTGGTTTTGTTTGTGAGGGATAAGGCAAAGGATGTATAGAATAGTAGATAATGGAAATAATTAAAAATAAATTAAACATTTTTTGAGAAAAAATATAAATAAATCTTTTACCTGTCTGTACTAATCTGTTTGATTGATTTTATTTGAGATTGTATAACTGCATAAAAAAACAATACTTTTTGCTGGCTGTCTATAATATAGATTTAAGCCCAAATTATAGCCATTTTGCATGAGATTACTCCTATTCTCAATAAACCGGTAGTAGACGTACGGGAACATGATGTCGATGGTCAAGAAAATCAATGGATCAATATGGGACAAGTAGGGGAGCAACGGTTGGCAATCGCTGGAATTAGTCATCCAATAGATATCACATATTTTCACGGATGCAGAAACGTCCGATTAGGCAACAATTGTTTACTCTCCGTCCCCGACCTGTCGATTACGACAATAACGATCAACGAGAGTGGTTTCCGCTTGAGATAGCAATAAAAAAGTTTGACTATTATCCTCAAAGTTCTTATGGTATATACAGCTTCACTGGACCACAGGCTCAGTTGGATGTCAATGAAAACAATGAGTATATGTATGTCATAGACGAGCCGACAGCTGACTACRAATATACTAACAGTTAAGTCAGTTGTTATTTAGTAAAGATTCAATCAATTGAAAACTAATGAAACCAGTTGAGAATGCTTCAATAGCATTTCCATACAAACTYCTTGTCTTATTTGAATTAATCTAATGTTTAACTATTTATTTWAAAAAAAAAATTATATTTTGCTAATCAATTTATTTTACTGGGTTCTTATAATCTAAACTTAAGCATAATTTGTTAATGATGTAATGTTAATAATGTTGTCAATTKTATTAACTTTTGACAGTAATAATTTTTGTTTGTTCATTAAACTATTAAAAAAATAAAACTATTAACACTACATGTAAATACTATACAATATTTTAATAACAGATTTATTTATACTAAAAAAATCAGTAAATTTATATTAATAGTTTAAATTTAACAATATATACAATTATGGCTCTGTTGTGGAAAAAAAATGTTTTACTCTCAAATTATACAGTGATAAACATAGTTGTATATAATTTTTACAATATTTTTATACTGAAAAACTSATGTTATATTTCTATCTAATTGATTGAATCTTTACTAACAGTACGACTGACTGTACTGTTAGTTTGTTCGTTGTTTTTTCGTCGATCCCGCCGTTCCCGACGTTCCCGACTCCCGAAGTTCCTGGTTCTGTGTTTTTCGATACCCGCTTTTGATCTGATTCACTCTTGTAAACAACACTTAGTGTTTTCATTAGTTGAACCTTATGTTCCTGTTGTTGTTCATTGGGAACGAGTAAACTAAAATTCCATACCTGTTCGAGACGATGGATAATCTTGTAATTTCTGAACAGTGGTGCGGGTATTAAAAACAATCGTTGGAAGCAATCCTGAATGTTTGGCAGCCAATGGGGTTCGGCTCCTAATTCACCCGCTAAACGATACCATAGGCGCAAATCGCAGAGCTCACGGGAACGTTGAGTGAATTCAATAAACCATTGATGGTATTGTTGAACCACTTGTTCCAATTCAAACAGACCTCTCAATTCCATAGCCATCGCGCGGTTCACAAAATAAAGTCGGCGCTCATTGAGTCCAACAACGTCGGGAAAATTGATTGTCATTACTTGAAATCCATTGTTACCGGATTGGAGTTGATCTTCGTAATAGCTGCCGGCCAGACCGTGACTGTGTACCGGTATGTGAAATCGTCGCTCGACGACCAATGTGTGCGAACCGGGAACCGATGTTAAAAAGTATACTTGCTTAGGTACTTCGGTAAACGCTGCCGAACTGATTGAAAATCTAACATCAGGGTATGTACCGGTATATATCTCACACAATACATTGAATTCCGGTTGATTTGTTAGACGGATCATCTGATTGGCCGTTTGTCCCAACTTTAGATCTTCTATGAGCATCGATGTCTGTTGACTGGCCATATCGTTGAAAGTCTGTYCCCAGTTTCGGGTAAACAGTTGACTAGCGTTTACTCTTTCGATATACTCATTGATTCTGTCCATCAATTGTTGGACATTCTGAATGTCGATATCCGGTGCCTGAGCGATATCTTCCGGAAGAAGCGGTTGCCTGAATGGWTCTAAAGGATTATTTATCGGCAAATAATYCATGGCTTCTCTTTGAACGATTGAAATCTTGTAGATTATGTCTGATTGAACAGCTCTACCAATTTGTRCCAATAAATTGATTTCCCAATTTATATACACGTCGTCTTAAACTGTTGGCATCTTCATCGTTGACATCGTTGCCATCACACCATTGGTATAAACGAAAAGCCAATATTGCTATTCGATTGGCACACAAAACAAACCTATATATCAATGACTTTTGATTGCCATGACTTACACATTGGTTGCGTAGCAGTAGAGCTGTCGGCTCGTCTATGACATACAGATACCGGTCGTTATCATTGATCTCCATCTGAGCCTGTGGTCCACTGAATCTCTGTATACCATACGAAAAGACAGGACTATACGGAGATTTTTCTACTGATAGTTCAATCGGATACCATTGTTGCTGACCGTTATTGTCGTAATCGACACGTCGAAAGCGTACTCTGCATTCATCGCCTAATCTGGCGGTTCTGTTTACGCCATAAACAGTGATATTGATTGGATAACTATTTCCTGCGATTGCCAACTGTTGTTGCCCTAATTCAGCCATATTGATCCATGGATTTCCCTGACCATTGACATCATGTTCCCGTACGCCTACTACCGGTTCAATAAGAATAGGAGTAATCTCATGCAAAATGGCTATAATTTGTTCTTGATTTGGCAGAACATCCACTTGTTGTTGTTGTTGATGATGTGGTTCAGCCATTGTTTCCTCAAATGATATTCTTGTGGTCAATGAATGTAATAGTGTCTGTTGCTTGTGATAAATCTTTTAGTTTTTTTTACTTCTAATTTGTGTTCATTTMATTTTAAATCTATTGTTTAATTTTTTATTTTTTTTCTAAAATTATAAAATGGTATAATTTTTTTTATTTTTATAATTTTTGTTTATTAATTATTATTTAAAAAAACTAGTTTAACTAAAATTATAAAAAATGGTAAATATTTATTTATAATTTTTAAGGTGTTTGTGAATTTTTTTTATTTTTATAATTTTTGTTTATTAATTATTATTTAAAAAAAACTAGTTTAACACATAATTTGGAAAATCTAGACTAAAAATTTGAATAAAAAATATTTATTTATAATTTTTAAGGTGTTTGTGATATATATAATATAATATAACATCAGTTTTAATGTATAAAAATATTACAAAAATTATATCAAAAACTTTTTACAAGAAGATAGTATTTTTTTATTATTATATATAAATCTGTTAATAAAATGCTGTAGTATTAATAGGTTTTAATAGACTAATGATGTGATTAATCTAATAAAATTGACAGGAAAATATAATTTTTGAAAAAAAATTAACAATAGGTTAATTGAAATAAGACAAAAAAACAATTTTAAATAAATATTTATAATTTTTTGAAAAAAATTAAAAACTAAACTATAATTTATGTAAAATTAACACCAATTAGAAAACAAAAAAATACTACAAGAGTTATCAGAAATACCTGAACATTACATTCATAGACCACAAGCAAATCATTTGGGAAAACAATGGCTGAACCACATCATCAACAACAACAACAACAACAACAACAAGTGGCAAAAGAACAACAAAATATAGCCATTTTGTATGAGATTACTCCTATTCTCACTGAACCGGTAGTAGGCGTACGGGAACATGCGGACGATGGTGAGGGAAATCCATGGATCAATATGGGACACGAAGGGGAGCAACTATTGGCAATCGCTGGAAGTAGTTATCAATTAAACATCACTGATTATGGCGGAATCAGAAGCTTGCGATTAGGCAACAATTGCAGAATCCGCGCCCGACGTGTCGATTACGATAATAACGGTGAACGACAGTGGTATCCGGTTGAGATTGGACTAACAGATTTTAACTATTTTCCTCAATTTTCGTATGGTATACACAGATTCAGTGGACCACAGGCTCAGTTGGTGATCAATGAAAACGGTCAGTATCTGTATGTCATAGACGAGCCGACAGCTGCAGAGCTACGCAACCAATGCRTAAGTCATGGCAATCACAAGTCATTGATCTATAGGTTTGTTTTCTGTGCCCATCAAATAGCAATATTGGCTTTTCATTTATACGAATGGTGTGATGACAACGATGTCAACGATGAAGATGTCAACATTTTCAGACGACGTGTCTATAGATTGGGAAATCAATTTATTGTACAAATTCGTAGAGCTATTCAATCAGACAAAATCTACAAGATGTCAATCGTTCAAAGAGAAGCCATGAATTTTTTGCCGATAAATAATCCTTTGGATCCATTCAGGCAACCGCTTCTTCCCGAAGATGTCGAACAGGCACAGGATGTTGACATTCAGAATGTCCAACAATTGATAGACAGAATCAATGAGTATATCGATAGAGTAAACGCTAGTCAACTGTTTAYCCGAAACTGGGAACAGACTTTCAACGAGATGGCCAGTCAACAGACATCATTGCTCATAGAAGACCTATCGGTGGGMCAAAGTGTCAATCAGATGATCCGTCTGACAAATCAACCGGAATTCAATGTATTACGTCAAAGATATTTGGGTACATATCGTGAAATTAGGTTTTTAATACGTTCGGCAGCGTTTAGCGACATAACTGCTCGAGAATACTATTTAGTAGAGGTTCCCGGTTGGCAGTCATTGGTCGTCAGACGAAGAGGACACTTACCGGTACACAGTCACGGTCTGGCCGGTAGCTATTACGACGATCCACTCCAATCCGGTAACAATGGATTTCAAGTAATGACAATATACTTTTCAGATGTAGATGGACTCAATGATCAGCGATTGTATTTTGTCAATCGAGAGATGGCTATGGAATTGAGAGGTCTGTTTGAATTGGAACAAGTGGTTGAACAATACCATCAATGGTTTATTGAATTCACTCAGCTTTCCCACGAGCTCTGCGATCTGCGCCTATGGTATCGTCTGGCCGGACATTTAGAAGACGAACCACAATTGCTGCCAAACATTCAACTCTGCGCCCAACGACTGTTTGCAATACCCGAACCATTGTTCAGAAATTATCAGATTATCCATCGTCTCGAACAGGTATGGAATTTCGGTTTACTCGTTCCCAATCAACAACAAAATGAACATAAGATTCAATTAATGAAAACAAAAATTTCTATTTACAAGAGTGAATCAAATATCAAAGAACAGGTATCAAAAAACACAGGACCAGGAACTTCGGGAGTTCGAGAGGCGGAAACGTCGGGACAGTCGGGATCCAAGAAAAAACTACGGACATACTAACAGTACAGTCAGTCGTTTTCTAGTAAATATTCAATCAATTGAAAAGTAATAAAAAATACCAAAAAACAGTTTGAATGTATAAAGTTTATACAATAAACTAATCCAATCAATAGGTCAAAAAATATTATACAATATTTTAATAACATCTTTATATATATCATTTTATTTATATTAATTTTTTTTAAATTTAATAATATTTATGTTTTCTTATACAGTAATATAAAATAAATATATAATAGTTGTAAATAATTTTTAACCTTAAAACTGATTTTTTTTAAATACTTTTCAATTGATTGAATCTTTACTAACAGTCCGACTGACTGTACTGTTATTTCTGTTTTCCAAATACTTTCATTTGTTTTTTTTTCGTCGATGCCAACTGTCCCGACGTACCCGACTCTTAAATGACAGGCCAGACTTAAAACAGAACTAACAGTACAGTCAGTATACAATACTAACAGTACGTTAGTAATGATTCAATCAATTGAAAACTAATTAAAAAAAAACAGTTTAAATGTATAAAATAACTCAATCACTAATTATCAAGATAATACTTTAAGATAATAGTCTCTGTTTGTATGACACCTTTCCTCAACAACCATATTTTAATTCAAATCTAAAAATGTAGTTATATTTTCAATTTTTATTTAAAGCAATGTTATTTGTATGTGAAATTTTAAATGATTATTGAGGACAGGTAGTCAGGTATTGTGTAATTTAATTTTGCTATATTATATGAGTCATAGGGCACCGGGAGGTTAGCTACCTGTGCTAAATTTTTGTAAAATTTTCTCAAATGCAAAAATTTTCAATTTGTATTAAAATTTTCAATTTTTATTTAAAGTAATGTTATTTTTATGGGAAATTTTAAATGTTTATTGAGGACAGGTAGATTTTAGGGATAAGTAGGCAAGTGCTGTGCACTTACATTTTGCTATATTTTATGACTCACAGGGCACCGGGAGGTTAGCTACCTGTGCTAACTTTTTGTAAAATTTTTTGAAATGCAAAAATTTTTCTCAACAATGATAAAATTTTCAATTTTTATTTAAATTATTTAAATATATTTAAAAATCTAAAATTTCTTAAGAGTTTAGACGAATTAATGTGTATTGGTACTGTATTTTGTTACATTAGGTTAAGTATTTTGATGTATAAAAAAATTAGGCAGCCATTCAAATTACTAATGATGAATATTTTTAAATTAGTAAAAGAATTGCACAGCTATACATGTTGCGGGGGACAAACTAGTTCAATAATTCAATAACATTTATGGCTCTCTTGTGGAAAGTAAATCATTTACTATCTTCTTATACATTGATATAATATAAATATATAATAGATGTAAATAATTTTTACAATATTTTTATACCTTAAAACTTATGGTATATTTCTATTTATTGTAATTTTCTTTAAAATTACTTTTCAATTTATTACAAACAGTACGACTGACTGTACTGTTAGTTTTGTTTTCCAATTACTTTGTTTTTTTTGTCGATCCCAACTGTCCCGACGTTCCCGACTCCTAAATGACCGGCCAGACGATACCATAGGCGCAGATCGCAGAGCTCACGGGAACGTTGAGTGAATTCATTGAACTATTGATGGTATTGTTCAATCACTTGATCCAATTCAAACAGACGACGATTGTTTGTTGGGTTGGTTTTGTTAGAGAAGGATAAGGCAATGGATGTATGGAATAGTAGATAATGGAAATAATTAAAAATAATTTAAATATTTGAGAAAAATTATAAATAAATCCGTTATTAAACTACTGTATAATACAATATTTATAGTAATTTTAAGTTTTATTCTCAATAGATTAATGAAATAAAAAAAATATTACTTTAATAATTTTTTTTTTAAATTTGACTGTTAAACAAATTGATTTTTTTTAAAAAATAATAATTTTTTTATTCAAATAAATTATCAATTAAAAATTAAAATTATTAAAAAATCACCAGACAATTACATTCACTGACCACAAAAAAAAACATTTGTGAATACAATGGCTGAACCACATCATCATCAACAACAACAACAACAACCAGAAGTGGCAGTTATGCCAAACGAACAACAGATTCTAGTCATTTTGAATGAGATCACACCTATTCTTTTAACACCGGTAGTAGGCATACGGGAACATGATGTCAATGGTCAGGGAAATCCATGGATCAATATGGGACAAGCAGGAAATCAAAGGTTGGCAATCGCTGGAAATAGTTATATGATAAATGTCATCGATTATGGTAACATCAGAAACGCCCGAATAGGCATTGATTGAAGAGTTCGGGCTTCATATTCACAATGTCCAGCAATGGATGGACAGAATCAATGAGTATATCGATAGAGTCAAAGGTAGTCAACTATTTACCCGAAACTTGAAACAGACTTTCAATGATATGGCCAGTCAACAGACATCTTTGCTCATACAAGACCTAGCGGTGGGCCAAGTGGTCAATCAGATGATTCGTCTGACAAATCAACCGGAATTCAATGTATCTTACACCGGGAACCACTACTAAATAATATTTCAGACCAATTGCGTCGGTAAACGCTTGTAAACCTAATTTCATTGTGTAATACAACAGTCGAACAGACACCAGATATTGACATTTAGAATTTCCAACAATTGATGGACAGAATCAATGTGTATATCGATAGATGTCAACTGTTTACCCGAAACTGGGGACAGATTCTCAATGAGATGACCAGTCAACTGACATCGATGCCTATAGCAGACCTATATATGGGCCAAAGTGTCAATCAGGTGATCGTCTGGCCGTTCATTTATGAGCCGAACCACAATTGTTGCTAAATTATAAGTAATAAATTATAAGCTATAATATCCTTATTTGGTTTAGTTTAGAGGTTTAGGTTAGGTGAGGTAGGGTGGGGTAGGGTGTGAGGTTAGGAAGTGGTGTATGTGTATGTGTGGGATGGGTTGGTTTGTGAGGATAGAAAGTGGATAGTCTATGGTTGAGATGGTGTGCAGCGGAAAATATCATTAGTTAATAAATAAGTTTGATATAAAATTTCACGGGCAAATAATATAATTACTGGGCTTTAAACTTCCGATTAACACTGTTTTATAATGTACGCCCATTATATAAAGCCCATATTTAGGAGTCAATTTGTTTATACAATAGTATATAAAATATTTATCAATATTAAATATATATTACACATTTTGATTAGTTTCAATAGACTACTGAAACAAAACAAAAATTATTAAAAAGATAATAAAATTGAATGATAAAAAATTATATTTTGAAAATAATAATTAATAAAAATTTTTCAAATAAAAAACAAGTATACTTTTATAATTTTTTTTATAATTTCAAGTGATGACAATCATCTTTCCCGACGTTAATGGACGAATGATCAGCGATTGTATTTTGTGAACCGCGCTATGGCTATAGAATTGTGAAGGTCTGTTTGAATTGGATCAAGTGATTGGACAATACCATCAATGGTTCAATGAATTCATTCAACGTTCCCGTGAGCTCTGCGATCTGAGCCTATGGTATCGTCTGGCCGGTCATTTAGGAGCCGAACCACAATTGCTGCCAAACATTCAGCTCTGCGCCCAACGATTGTTTGCAATACCCGCACAACTGTTCGGTAAATATCAGATTATCCATCGTCTCGAACAGGTATGGAATTTCAGTTTACTCGTTCCCAATGCTCAACAACAGGAACAGAAAGGGCAACGCTTACCTTAGAGGGCTTTGTTTTTTATATTGTTTGCGCGTGCATTACAACACTATATTAAATGTATTAATAATACTATTTGCACGTGAAATMACTCGATTGTATTCACATTAGAAATTAAATAATATAAATCATAATATGACAGAACCACCTTACTTAATAAACTATCTAAGTCCATTTTTGTTTTTTATTTATAAACTAACCCAAATATAAAGATAAGTTTAGTATTTTTATATTATACTTTAAAACAATATAAAAAACGAATAATTACCAATTAAGTAATGCCACAGAAAGTTCAACTGATAAAAACATATATCGGTGTTTACACGGGAGAAAAAATTAAAAAGAGAACATATTCAAGAAAGGCTTCGGGAGGGGCAGGAGAGACGGGAACGCAGGGAAAAGCGAAAAAACTACAAAAAACCTAATTGTAAAACAAAAGTAACAGTGCAGTCATTTAAAGTAATTATTCAATCAATCGAAAAGTAATTAAAAAAATGAGTTATTTTTAAGATATAAAAATTTACTTATTCATTAACACTACTATTTAAATTAGATAGAAATATAACATTAGTTTTAATRTATAAAAATATTGCAAAAATTATTTACAACTATATATATAGTATGTATTGTACAWCACTGTATAAGAAAATAGTAATAGATTTACTTTCAACAAGAGAGCCATAAATCTATATTTTGTAAAATCTTTTAAATTTAAACTATTGATTATATTTTATATTGATATAAATTTACTGATTTTTTTATTATTATAAATAAATCTGTTAATAAAATACTGTATAATATTTACAGTAGTATTAATAGGTATTAAATTGACAGCAAAATATAATTTTTGAAAAAAATAAAAAGTTAACAATAAGTTAATTGAAATWGTTTAGACAAAAAAAAWGTTTTAAATAAATAGTTATAATTTTTTGAAAAAAATAAAAACTAAACAATAGTTTATGTAAAAATAATACCAATTAGAAAAAAAAGAGTTATCACAAACACCAGACAATTACATTCATTGACCACAAGAATATCATTTGGGAATACAATGGCTGAACCACATCAWCAACAACAACCAGAAGTGGCAGTTATGCCAAATGAACAACAGATTACAACCATTTGGAATGCGATTACACCTATACTTACTGAACCGGTAGTCGGTGTACGGGAACATGCGGTCAATGGTCAGGGAAATCCATGGATCAATATGGGACAGCTAGGGCAACAACGGCTGGCAATTGCCGGAACTAGTTATCCAGTAACTATTAGCAGTCGTACAGACTTCAGAACAGTCGTATTAGGCCATGAGTACAGAGTCCGCGTCAGACCTGTCGATTACGACAATAACGGTCAACAAGAGTGGCATCCGGTTGAGGCAACAGTAGCAGGAAGTCATTATTTTGCACTTTTCTCTTACGGCATACATAGCTTCACTGGACCACAGGCACAGCTAGAGATCACTGAAGACGGTCGGTATCTGTCAGTCATAGACGAGCCGACAGCAGTAGAGCTACGCAACCAATGTGTAAGCCGTGGTAACCAAAAGTCACTCGTCTACAGATTGGTCTGGTCTGCCCATAAAATCGCAATATTGGCTTTCCGTTTGTTTCAATGGTGTAATGGCAACGATGTCAACGATGAAACTGCCAATAATTTCAGACGACATATCTATAGATTTGGAAATCAATTTATGGTACAAATTGGTAGAGCTATGAGATCAAACAAAATCTACAAGATTTCTATCGTTCACAGAGAAGATATGACTCATTTGCCGYTAAATAATCCATTGGATCCATTCAGGCAACCGCTTCTTCCCGAAGATGTCGAACAGRCWCCAGATATTGACATTCAGAATGTCCAACAATTGATGGACAGAATCAATGAGTATATCGATAGAGTAAACGCTAGTCAACTGTTTACCCGAGACTGGGGACAGWCTTTCAACGAGATGGCCAGTCAACAGACATCRATGCCCATAGAAGACCTAGAGATSGGCCAAATTGCCAATCATAYGATCCGTTTGACAAATCAACAAGAATTTAATGTGTCTTATACTCCGTTTGTTGTTCCAGAACATCAAATCATATTTGTTGTTCGCTCCGAAATGTTTACAGATATATTTAGAAATGAATTATTTTTAGCAGAAGTCCCCGATTGGCCGTCATTGGTCGTCGATCGAAACGCAAACTTCCCGCTAAATAGTCACGGTCTGGCCGGCAGCTATCACGACGATCCCACCCGAGGCGGTAACAATGGATTTCAAGTGATGACAATCAACTTTCCAGACGTTGATGGACTCAATGAGCGCCGACTTTATTTTGTGAAYCGCGAGATGGCTATGGAATTGAGAGGTCTRTTTGAATTGGATCAAGTAATTGAACAATACCATCAATGGTTCAATGAATTTATTCAACGTTCCCGTGAGCTCTGCGATCTGCGCCTATGGTATCGTCTGGCCGGTCATTTAGGAGCCGAACCACAATTGCTGCCAAATATTCAGCTCTGCGCCCAACGACTGTTTGCAATACCCGCACAACTGTTCGGAAATTATCAGATTATCCATCGTCTCGAACAGGTATGGAATTTCGGTTTACTCGTTCCCAATGAACAACAACAGGAACAGAAAGTTCAACTGATAAAAACATATATCGGTGTTTACACGGGAGAAAAAATTAAAAAGAGATCATATTCAAGAAAGGCTTCGGGAGGGRCAGGAGAGACGGGAACGTCGGGAAAAGCGAAAAAACTAAAATCGTAAAACAAAAGTAACAGTCAATCARTAAAAAAGTAATTTAAAAAATCAGTTATTTTTGTTTTTTATTTATAAGGTACACTGTTTTAGTCGTGAGTTAGTATTTATTAGTATATTTTAATACGATATAGTCTTTAGAGATAATTACCAATTAATGACTTCAATAATATTATAATAGATTTAAATACAAAACTTTATAATCAACACACATTATTACGTCTAAACTCTTGAGAAATTTTAGATTTTTATGTATATTTAAATAATTTAAAAAAATTTTAAAAGTAATCATTTTTGTGCAAAAAAAATTATAAAATTTTTCACTTTTAACTAACCTCCCGGTGCCCTGTGACAATATAGCAATATGGTCAGGGAAATCCATGGATCAATATGGGACCACAAGCAAATCATTTTGTAAAACAATGGCTGAACCACATGATCAACAACTTTATTTATACGAATGGTTTTTCGTCGATGACAACTGTCCTTTGGATCCACTCTTAAATGACAGGCCAGACGAAAGCATAGCTATCGCAGAGCTCGCGGGAACGTTGAGTGAATTCAATAAACCATTGATGGTATTGTTGAACCACTTGTTCCAACAATTGATAGACAGCAATCCATCGTATATCGACAAAACAGCTCGTCAACTGTTCAGCAACATCTGGAAAGTTGAGTGTCATTACTTGAAATCCATTGTTGCTGCCATGGATGGCATCAAAGTGTACCGGAGAGCGGTTGGACGACCAATGATTACAGACCGGGAACTAATACTAAATAGTATTCCCGACAATTGTAAACTTAATTTCATTGTGTAATACAACATATGGCTGATATTATACATTGATTTCCGGTTGATTTGTCAGACGGATCCTCTGATTTACCACTTGGTCTATAGCTATGTCTGCTGTGGACAACGATGTCTGCTGACTGGCCATATGTGGCTCATCTCCTGTATAAGGGTTTGGAACAAATCTATATTATCAGACAGCCAGTAGAAACTTACCGGTACACAAACACGGTCTGGCCCATCCAACCACTTACCTATCACACCCCAAACTGGTAACAAATGGATTTAAGTAATGACAATCAACTTTTAACAAATTTATCAATATGTATCCTAACTGCATTTAACACTTGGTCTAATAGCTATGTGTCTATAATATAGATTTAAGCCAAGGGTTTCGTTTTTATATTGCAATAAAAACCTTATAATATCATTGTTTAGTGGTTTAGGCAATGAATGAGTGAAATAGTAGATAATGGACTAAACTAAAAATAATTTAAACATTTGAAAAAAACTATTAATATATCTGTTATTAAACTACTGTATAATACAATCTATAATCTATTGTTTAACTTTTTATTTTTTTTTTAAATTGACTGTTAAACAAATTAAAAGTTTTTTTTTGAAAATAATAATTTGTAAACATATTTTTTTATTCAAATAAATTATCAATTATTAATTTTCTAATTTTTGAAAAAAATAAAAAGTTAAACAATAGATTAAATATGAAATGAACACAAATTAGAAGTCAAACAAAAAAACTACAAGAGTTATCACAAACACCTGATCATTACATTCGTAGACCACAAGCAAATCATTTGGGAGAACAATGGCTGAACCACATGAACAACACCAACAACAACAACAACAACAAGTGGATGTTCTGCCAAATCAAGAACAAATTATACACATTTTGCATGAGATTACTCCTATTCTCACTGAACCGGTAGTAGGCTTACGGGAACATGATGTCAATGGTCAGGGAAATCAATGGATCAATTTGGAAGTAGTAGGGGAGCAACGGTTGGCAATCGCTGGAAATAGTTATCCACTAAATATCGTTCGTCGTGGCGCAACCAGATTCGTACAATTAGGCAACACTTGCAAAGTTCGGGGCCGATCTGTCGATTACGACAATGACGATCAACAAGAGTGGTTTCCGATTGAGATAAATTTAAAACATAATGACTATTTTCCTCATTTTTCGTATGGTATACACAGCTTCACTGGACCACAGGCTCAGTTGGAGATCAATGAAGACGATCTGTATCTATATATCATAGACGAGCCGACAGCTGTAGAACTACGAAACCAATGTGTAAGTCATGGCAATCAAAAGTCATTGATCTATAGGTTAGTTTTGTGTGCCCATAGAATAGCAATATTGGCTTTTCGTTTATACCAATGGTGTGATGGCAACGATGTCGACAATGAAGATGTCAATAGTTTCAGACGACGTGTCTATAGATTGGGAAATCAATTCATAGTACAAATTCGTAGAGCTATTCAATCAGACATAATCTACAAGATTTCAATCGTTCAAAGAGAAGCCATGAATTATTTGCCGATAAATAATCCTTTGGATCCATTCAGGCAACCGCTTCTTCCCGAAGATGTCGATCAGGCACCGGATATCGACATTCAGAATGTCCAACAATTGATGGACAGAATCAATGAGTATATCGAAAGAGTAAACGCTAGTCAACTGTTTACCCGAAACTGGGAACAGACTTTCAACGAGATGGCCAGTCAACAGACATCGTTGCTCATAGAAGACCTAGTTGTGGGTCCAAATGTTAATCAGATGATCCGTCTGACAAATCAACAGGAATTCAATGTATTTTGTCAGAGATATTACGGTACATATCCTGAAATTAGGTTTTTAATCCGATCGGAAGCGTTTGCCGACATACACAAACAAGAATACTATTTAGTAGAGGTTCCCGGTTGGCAGTCATATGTTGTCGAACGACAATTACGATTCCCGCTACACAGTCACGGTCTGGCCGGCAGTTATTACGACGATCCCATCCATTCCGGTAACAATGGATTTCAAGTAATGACACTCAGCTTTCCAGATACAGATGGACTCAGAGATCAGAGATTGTATTTTGTCAACCGCGCTATGGCTATGGAATTGAGAGGCCTGTTTGAAATAGATCAAGTGGTTCAACAATACCATCAATGGTTTATTGCATTCACTCAACTTTCACGCGAGCTCTGCGATCTGCGCCTATGGTATCGTMTGGCCGGTCATTTAGCAGCCGAACCACAATTGCTGCCAAACATTCAGGATTGCTTCCAACGATTGTTTGCAATACCCGCACCACTGTTCAGAAATTATCAGATTATCCATCGTCTCGAACAGGTATGGAATTTCAGTTTACTCGTTCCCAATGCTCAACAACAGGAACACAAGCTTCAACTAATTAAATCAAGAATTACTATTTACAAGAGTGAATCAGATAAAGAACGGGTATCAAAAAACACAGAACCAGGAACTTCGGGACTTCCAGAGACGGAAACGTCGGGACAGTCGGGATCCAAGAAAAAACTACGRACATACTAACAGTACAGTCAGTCGTTTTCTAGTAATGATTCAATCAATTGAAAAGTAATAAAAAACAAAAAAAAAWTACAAAAATGTTTTAATGTATAAACTAAACCCAATCATTAGGTCAAAAATATTATACAATATTTTAATAACAGCTTTATATACCGGTATACATATATATATATATACTTAAAAAAATCACTTAATTTATAGTAATTTGTTAAAAATTCAATAACATTTATGGCTCTCTTGTGGAAAGTAAATCATTTACTATCTTCTTATACAATAATATAATATAAATATATAATTTTTACAATATTTTTATACCTTAAAACTGTTGTTATATTTTATGTTTTATAATTTTTAATTACTTTTCAATTGATTGATTCATTACTAATAGTATGACTGACAGTCCAATTACTTTGTTCGTTGTTTTTTGTCGTTCACGACTGTCCCGACTGTCCCGACTTTCCCGAAGTTCATGGTTCTGTGTTTTTTGATATACGTTTTTGACTAATTCAAAATTGTAAATAGCAATTTAAGCAAAAAATATTTTAAACATTTGATAAAAACTTTAACTACTGTATAATACAATATTTTCAGTTATATTAAAAGTTTTATTTTCAATAGACTAATAGAATTTTTTTTTTTTTTTTTTGAAAAATTGACTGTTAAACAAATTTTGGAATAAATGTAGATTATAGACAGCCAGTAGAAAATTTCACATAAAATTTGTCCCCAAACCAACCTCCACCCACCCAACCACTTCCTAACCTCACACCCACCACAAACTATCCTAACTAAATAATAAAACTAACATTTTATTTGTGTATAATTGCATAAAAACTATAATTTTCTACTGGCTGTCTATAATATACATTTAAGCCCAAATTTTTATTTAAATAATTATCAATAATCAATTGTAAATTTATAATTTAAAAAAAAATAAAATATTAAAAAATAAATGAAATGAACACAAATTAGAATTCAAATAAAACTACAAGAGCTCATCACAAACACCTGACCATTACATTCATTGACCACAAGAATATCATTTGGGAATACAATGGCTGAACCACATCAACAACAACAACAACAACAAGTGAATGTTCTGCCAAATCAACAACAAATTATACACATTTTGCATGAGATTACTCCTATTCTCACTGAACCGGTAGTAGGCGTTCGGGAACATGATGTCAATGACGAGGGACATCCCTGGATCAATATGGCAGAAGCTACAGACCAACATTTGTCAATAGCTGGAAATAGTTATCTAATTAATGTCATACATAATGTTGGTACGAGAACCGTCAGATTAGGAGACAATTGTAGAATCCGCGGCCGACGTGTCGATTACGATAATAACGGTCAACGACAGTGGCATCCGGTTGAGGGCACTTACGATGAATTTAATATTTATGCGCACTTCTCGTACGGTATACACAGCTTCACTGGACCACAGGCTCAGCTGGAGATCAATGAAAACGATCAGTATTTGTATATCATAGACGAGCCGACAGCAGTTGAACTACGCAACCAATGTGTAAATCATGGAAATCAAAAGTCATTGATCTATAGGTTTGTTTTGTGTGCCCATAGAATAGCAATATTGGCTTTTCGTTTATACCAATGGTGTGATGGCAACGATGTCAACGACGAAGATGTCAACAATTTCAGACGACGTGTCTATAGATTGGGAAATCAATTTATTGTACAAATTCAAAGAGTTATGCAATCATACAAACTCTACAAGATTTCAATCGTTCAAAGAAATTCAATGAATTATTTGCCGCTAATTAATCCTTTGGATCCATTAAGACAACCGCTTCTTCCCGAAGATATCGAACAGGCACCGGATGTTGACATTCAGAATGTCCAACAATTGATGGACAGAATCAATGAGTATATCGATAGAGTCAACGCTAGTGAACTGTTTACCCGAGACTGGGGACAGACTTTCAACGATATGGCCAGTCAACAGACATCGATGCCCATAAGAGACTTAGTGGTGGGCCAAGTGATCAATCAGATGATACGTTTGACAAATCAACCAGAATTTAATGTATCATATTTGCTATATCATGGTATATACAATCAAATTAGGTTTACAGTACGTTCGGAAGCGTTTACCGACACACCTCAACGGGAATACAATTTAGTAGAGGTTCCCGGTTGGCAATCATTGGTCGTCGAGCGACGATCACGCTATCCGATACACAGTCACGGTTTGGCCGGCAGCTATTACAACAATAACATTCAAAGTGGTAACAATGGATTTCAAGTAATGACACTCAACTTTCCCGATGTTGTTGGACTCAATGAGCGGCGATTGTATTTTGTGAACCGCGCGATGGCTATGGAATTGAGACGTTTGTTTGAATTGGATCAAGTGATTGAACAATATCATCAATGGTTTATTGAATTCACTCAACGTTCCCGTGAGCTCTGCGATCTGCGCCTATGGTATCGTCTGGCCGGTCATATAGGAGCCGAACCCCATTGGCTACCAAACATTCAGGATTGCTTCCAACGACTGTTTGCAATACCCGCACCATTGTTCAGAAATTATCAGATTATCCATCGTCTCGAACAGGTATGGAATTTCAGTTTACTCGTATCCAATGAACAACAAAAGGAACGGAAGGTCCAACTGATAAAGACAACAACCAATGTTTACAAGTCTGAAATGTTTAAAAAATTGGTATCAAAAAAGTCGGGACAGTCGGGACAGTTGCCAACATCGAAAAGATTACGAACAAAGTAATGAATTGGAAAACACTACTAACAATACAGTCAGTCGTTTGTAGTAATTGTAGTAATCAATTGAAAAGTAATTTTTTGAAAAAAAATAGAAATATTGAAATATAACTTTAAGTTTTATATGTAATTATTGATTATTAAGTAAATATTGTAAAAATTTATTTATCACACTATATTTATATATCTGTATCACTATTATAAGGACACTGTAAGTGTCTTACTATCCACCAGAAAGTTGGCCAAAAAGCGCCGTAAATTGGCCGCACAGTTGTTGAAAAAATTCAATATAAATTTTCAGTACTTACTGTATATAAATATATATTGTAGGGTCTGTAGTTTTTATTAGTTAATAAGTTATACTATTATTTATAATAATGTATAAAATGAAAATATTTATTCAAATAATAAAGTACTGTATATTGGAAATCATCATATTTTCTGACACGATAAGCACCGGTATGTTATCTAGACATTTGCCAGACACGCATACATGACTACTGACTACATCATAAATCGAAACCACAGCGGCATAAACAGGGTTTTCGTCGACACCTACAGACACAATCTCTGCCTTTTGATGATCTTTGTTGTCGAGTTTGTCCACTCGTTGACGAAAACTGTGTTCCCAGCGAACTCATCGATTGTGTCCGCGAATGAGTACCTTCTAGTGATTCTTCTGGTATATCATCCAACAAATCCGTCGGATTGGTTTCAGTTGTTGATGTTTGACTGTGTCTACGATTTCTACTGAAAAGTTTTTTGGTTCGCGAACCGAAACGTGATAGCCGTTGACCTAAACTTTTGCGACGGCTAGCGTCGGTATCACTGGTCGGCATCGGGAACGGCGCCCGACGAAAGGCTGCCGGTTCGCGTACGCGATGTACACTCTCTTCCGCTTCATTCGGCGCCCAATAACTATGAAGACCTGACTCCTCAAATCTGTTCATTCGATCGGATGTGGGATCAGTCCTAAAGGGATCTTCTATGGCCACATCGTCTGGAAAACGATTTGGTGGATCAGCAGGATTATACTGAAAAGCTCGTTTGCGTGTTTTTTTGCCTACTTTGTCCCACATATCCCATCCCCGCCAACCGCCCCAAAATGGATCGCCCGGTATTTGTGTGACCTGTCGGCGTTCAAGTTGTCCACGACCTTGTCCTCTAAACTCTGGATGATCGGGATCGTATATAAGTTTTGGCGGTTCCCAATACTGTCTGTTTGTTGGTATCGACTGAGTGGAAGATTCACTAATCGACGATCTCAGAGATCCTAGTGGTGGTGACCCGGGAGGTGTTCGACTTGGCGACGGCGGTGGTGACCCGGGAGGTGTTCGACTTGGCGACGGCGGTGGTGACCCAGGAGGTGTTCGACTTGGCGACGGAAACTGTGTTCCCAGCGTACGCCTCGATGTTGGTATCGGTGAACCACTGCTGCTGTATGAAAAAGGCGGGTGTGGCGGCGATGGTGTTCTTCTATTGCCAACTGAATGCAAACTGTCCGACGATGATGCTGATGACGAAGACCAACTTGAATTTTCTTGACTATCCATGGTAGACAATCCAGTTGGCAGCGATTGTGTTCTTCGACGTGTCGGACTCGGCAATGGCGAATATTGTGGTCGCATTCGCCGAGTCGTCATCGGCAGCGGTGAAAAGTAGTTTTCGGCTCCGTTGGGCAATATCGGCCGCATCACTATCGGTCGCATTGGGGCGAATGGAGTCGGCTGTGTCTTAGATGACGGCCTTTGTGTAAAGTCTGGCAAAGGATACATAGGTTTTCGCGGATCCATTTCTATCGATGCTTTGTTTGTTTTTTTTGCTGTCTGTTTTGATGTTGTTTTTATGTCTAATATGTCTTTTAATCTCTAATATCTTTAATTACTATCTGTCTATTTGTCTTAACCCTAACCTCCCAGACTGTTAACCTCCTGTTCTTAAATTGTAATTTCAAATAGATTTCAACTAACCGTTTGATTACAATCTAACTTTTGTCTTGTGTTTTCAATTTAAAATAAAAATAATTTCAAAACTATTGTTTGTGCAAAACATTAATTATTAAACTATTATAAAATTTTGAAAAAAACTAATAAATTATTTGTATATTTTTAAATAGAAATTATCATTTCATCACTAATTTTACCTACAATTTAAGGCAATCAATCAATCATTAATTATTCAATTCATATATTTTTATGATTTCGTTTTTTAAAATAATTGTAATAATAATCACAATATAAGTATAAATATTATTGAGTTTTAATTGAATTTTAAGTTAAACACCGGAATCTCTCTCTCTCTCTCTCTCTCTCTCTCCCATTATATCTACTTTTCTTAATCACTCCACTGTTCTTCATCTTCTTGTTCTTCATTCAGATCATCTGTTCTTTGTTGTTGTTGTTGTTGTTGTTCAGGAGTATTGTTTTTGATATCAAATTTGCCGCGTCTTCGTCTAAACGGTTTTCTGAAAACCGAACCCATGCGATGGAAAATCTTTCTGAAACGACCAGTTCTTGATCTGTCCGGCCACTGACCACTGGGCTCGGGAAACGGTGATTGACGCGATTCATCCGATTCGAACTCACGGCCAGCATAGTAATAGCGGTCTCGCGGCAATACGTCTGGCAATGGATACGACCGCTTACCCGATGCTTCAAACTCGTTGATCCGATCGAAAGCTGGCACTTCCGGTATCGGTTGGATGCGCTGAATAGATATGTTGGAATTGATTCTCGATCGACTTCTCGGCGTCCCGGGAATCGTTGACCGTAATGATGACGATTCAGACGGTGGATAAAGACTGCTGCCACTACTACTACCATTACTGCTGCCATAAGGACTTCTTCTACTGTACGCAGAAGAACCGGATGACGATGGCGGATATGATGACAATCCAGACATTGAATTCACTGATGTCAACGATGACGAGCTGGACGGTGGATAAAGACTGCTTCCACTACTACTACCGCTACCTATACGGCTGTACGCATAAGAATCGGGTGGCGATGGCGGATATGATGATATTGAAGTCACTGATCTCAACGATGACGAGCTGGACGATGGATACTGAGTGCTGCCACTGCCACTACTGTTGTCGTAAAGACTTGATCTATCGCTACCGATACTGCTGTACACAGAAGATTCAGATTCGGTTGGCCACTGAGGATATGATGACACTCTAGATGATGATCGAGAATTCAAACTAGACGATGGAGTCAAAGTACCGAATTTGCTTCTGTACGATCCAAAAGATTCGGTTGGCGATGGCGTCCTATTCGACCCTAACCTTTTCGACGACGACGAGAACGAGTCCCTGGAACTACTGGAACTGTCAAATCTTTGTCGCTGTGGATAATATGGTGGCACCGGTGACGGCGGATTACGGAATCGTGTGTATGGCTGTAATTCAAATGATGTCCTGATTCTCGGCCCCCACTTTTCGTTCATAGTCGAAGACATGCGACCACCACTTGATGACGATTGTCCAGACATACTACTAGTCGACATTGACTGCAATCCGGACGGCGGCCGATAGTAGTCTCCGGCTCTAGTAGTAGAAAACATAGGTTTTCGCGGATCCATTTCTATCGGTGCTTTTGTCTCCTGTCTAGTATACCCTTGTTGTGTCTGTTTTGATGTTGTTTTTTGTACTTTAATTTGTATGTCTAATGATCTTAATTTCTATCTTTAATTATTGTCTTAACCCACAGACCTTCTGGAGTTGTAATTTTTAAATTGATTTCAACTCACCGTTTGATTACATCTAACTGTTGTCCTATGTGTTTTCAATTTAAAATAAAAATAATTTCAAAACTATTGTTTGTGTAAAAATTATTAACTATTAAACTATTATAAAAAAAATTATTTTTCAAAAAAAACTATTAAATTATTTATATATTTTTAATTACAGAAATTATCATTTCATTTTATCTCAATATTTATACCTAGAATTTATAGTTAATGGTTAGTTAGTTAGTTAGTTAGTAGTGTGTAATGTGTAGGGGTGGTGTGGAGTCACTATTATGATTGATATTAGTTTTTTAGTAGTTTTAAAAACGGGTGATACAAATCCTATATTGGTTTAACACTGGTTAAACTGGTTAATCTCTTTTTTTTTAATTTTAGTGATACATTAGTGGTTAGAATTAACAACAACAACAAAAACAAATAGTATAAAATTTAAATGATTTTATTTTTTAAAAAAGATTAGTAAAAAACTTTTACCGTAAAATTATTTGTAAAGTTTTTATTATATAGATACGAACATTAATATCTTTTTATTTATATTTTTACATTCAATTAATTAATCATTAATTGAATTTATATTTTAATTATTTTATGATTGTCTGAAATGATTTTGATTTTTTTTTCTCTCTCTCTCTCTCTCATTCTCTCTTTAAATACTAAATAATAATTATAATATTTGTAATATATTAGAGATATAAATATTACAGAATTTAATTGATTTTGTTTTTACTTAAGCACCGGTATGTTTGCTATCTTTCTTTAAATTGTTTATCACTATTGATTTGCTTTACTTTTCTTCTTTACTGTTCTTCTTCTTCTTCTTCATTCAGAAAACTCAATCTTTGTTGTTGTTGTTGTTGAGTATCGCTGGTCAGATCATATGTACCTCTTCTTCGCCTAAACGGACTTCTGATAGCCGAACTCATGCGCCGAAAAGTGTTTCTGAAACCACCAGATCCTGACTGATCACTGGCAGCGGCACTGGATTCAGAAAACGGCGATCGACGCGATTCAATCGATTCGCGCTCACGACCAGCATAGTGACCGCGGTCTCGCGGCAATGCCTCTGGCAAGGGATATGACCCCCGATTGGATGATTCAAACTGATTGATCCGATCGAAAGACGACGTATCTGGTATCGGTTGAATGCGTTGAATAGATGTGTTGGGATCTCTGAATCTGAATGGCGATCGATTTCGAGTCGTAGTGGGCGTCCTGGGAGGGGTTGGCGGGAATGTTGTGTCCGATGACCAATCGTCGATATCTCTTACACTACTGGATCTGTTACCGCGTTGATAGGGTAACAATGGAGACGACGGAGGAGTATGGAATCGTATGTCTGGTTGTGATTCGTCTTCACTTGAGGTTTCGCTATCAAAATTAAGTATCGGTTCTAGTGGTGGTCTCTGATGTCTCAATTGTCGCGGCGAAAGCCGCGGTGGTGATCTGAAAGTTGATCGTCGTGGCGACGTCGGTGGTGAACCGGGAGGTGTTCGGCTTGGCGACGGTGGTGGTGACCCGGGAGGTGTTCGGCTTGGCCATGGTGGTGGTGATCCAGGAGGTGTTCGGCTTGGCCACGGTGGTGGTGAACCGGGAGGAGTTCGGCTTGGCGACGGTGGTGGTGACCCGGGAGGTGTTCGGCTTGGCCATGGTGGTGGTGATCCAGGAGGTGTTCGGCTTGGCCACGGTGGTGGTGAACCGGGAGGAGTTCGGCTTGGCGACGGTGGTGGTGACCCGGGAGGTGTTCGGCTTGGCCACGGTGGTGGTGAACCAGGAGGTGTTCGGCTTGGCGACGGTGGTGGTGAACCGGGAGGTGTTCTTCGTGGTGACGGTGGTGGTGAACCGGGAGGTGTTCTTCGTGGTGACGGAGGTGGTGACCCGGGAGGTGAAGGCCAACTTGAACTACTCGAACTGTACTTTGGAGAATCCGGGGCACCAATCAATGATCTGTTGTCGTTATCGTCTTCAGGTGTACTTTCGCTGTCAAAATCGAGTATCGGCTCCAGTAGTGGTAGAGGTCTCAGTGATCCTGGACCTGTTGGCGACCCAGGAGGTGAAGGCAATCTTGAACTGAGTGGTTCGTCACTACCCATTCTGGACAACCCAGTTGGCAGCGATTGTGTCCTCCGAAGTGTTGGCGTCGGCAATCTAGAGGATTGTGGTCTCACTCCGCCCAGCGGTCGATAGTAATATGCGGCTCCTTTGGGCAATATTGGCCGTATGACTATTGGCCGCATTGGAGCAAATGGTGTCGGCTGTCTCTCTGATACCGGTCTTCGTGTAAAGTCTGGCAATCGGTACATAGGTTTTCGCGGATCCATTTCTACACCTGTTCTTTGTCCGCTTTGTTTAACTGATTTTACTGATTGGTTGACCCTATTTGACTGTCTATTCCTAAATATGTACTAACCTTCTGTTTCTTTTGCTTGAAATTGATTTGACCTTTGATTCTGTCAAACGTTTTGGATTTTTCTGATTTTTATTGAAAATATTTTAATTTTAATTGTTATTAATAATTGATATTAAAAAATGGTAAATACTGAAATACTGTATATATTTCATAAGTATATTTACCTAAAATATAACATGAATTTTTATTTGAAAAAACTACCAGTGCTCGACAATGTAATCCTAAATACATTACACATGTAATACATCTATGTATATATCTATATCAGGTTAGAATAAATTAGTGTCAATTAGTGTCTATTCCTAAATTTATATCTTATACTGTGTACATATTAGACATAAAAGCAAAGTTAAGAAAACCTACCAGTGCTCCAAGATATGTTAGTGCAAATGTTTTTATAAAAATAAAAATTAATAAAAGCTAATATTTAAAATATATATTTATATATCTGTATTCATTACAAACCTTATCTAATGTTTAAATTCTACACTACTATACATATACTATACATTACAGTAAATTTTATACAGGTATGTAAATTATATGCTGCATATAAAAATATAAATGAAAATTGAAATTGTGCTTCAAATTGACGCACACGTCATCGATGCCAGACTAACACTTGGGTCATATCGTTGACCAAATTGTATAGTACGGACAGTATGGCTAAATAAAAAACTAACTAAATTTTCAATTTATTAAAACACTATCTAAATCTGTAAATTACTTACAGATTTGTATATACTGTATATAAATTTTTATTTATATATATTACCAACCACTACTGCTCAAGTATATATATATAGATGTAAACCAGTACAAGGGTACGGTGCTTCCTGCTGCTGGTGCTGCTGCTCAGGTATGCTTATTGTGGATATGTTAATATATAATCGACAAAATGTCGACTAGAATAGTACTCCATTTCAGGTGAGTTCATGTGCTCGATGAACAACATTGATAGATCTGTGTGCAGATACGGCCTCAT